>NW_020194712.1:1065622-1074652 GCF_003025115.1 Trichoderma citrinoviride | reverse complement strand
CCACCATCTTCAACTTCTTCAACGACGTCGCCTCCGCCTCGCCCCTCCCCGTCCTGCTCTACAACTTCCCCGCCGTCACGGGCGGCATCGACCTCGACTCAGACCTCATCGCCGACCTCGCCGCCGCCAACCCCAACATCGTCGGCTGCAAGCTCACCTGCGGCAACATGGGCAAGCTGCAGCGCGTCGCCCACGACCCGCGCATCGGCCGCCCCTTTGCCGCCTTTGCGGGCAAGACGGACTTTTTTCTGCACGGCCTCGTCGGCGGCTCCCACGGCGTGATTGCCGCCACGGCCAACCTGCTGCCCAAGGCGCACGCGCACATGCTGCGGCTGTACGACGAGGGCCGGCTCAAGGAGGCGCAGGAGCTGCAGACGCGCTTCAGCAGGGCCGACTGGGCGCTGGTGCAGCTGGGCATCGCGGGCATCAAGGCGGCGCTGCAAAAGTACTACGGGTACGGCGGCGGGAGGAGCAGGCGGCCGTTGTCGAGCGCCGTCGATGCGAAGAAGCTGGATGGCGAGGTGGATGCGGCGGTGGGGGGGTTGGTTGAGCTTGAGAATTCTCTGTGATGGACGTCTCAGTGGTTATATAGCGGTCTCTAGATGTGATAGAATAGATGAGTAGTACCTAAATACAAGTGTTGGAATGACAAGAGTCTTTATCCACCCGCCGTCTCTATCCTCGTATATACACCACCACCTCTATTCAGATATCTACATCGCTCCATGTCCACATCCTCATCATCCATCACTAAATACCCGTCGCCTTTATTTCCAGCCTGGGTCCATAGTTAGCATCCCCCAAGACGCCACGTCCAGCCACCTACTTACTGGATCTACTACTACCTAGTATTCCTGCTCCCCACTTTCTTTGTCTCCCCCCACCTTGGACCCCGTCTTGCTGCTTCTCTAGTATGGCGGGGTAAATATTAAGAGATTCAGGTCGAAAATAGGGGACAAGGGGGGAGCTTTCTTCAGGTCGGTCGGTGATGGAGCTCGTGATGTGACCAGTTGCATCACCGGGCGTCGGGCATCGCGTCCATCTCGTTTCTGCTTTCCTTTACCCTTTTATCCCTTTTCCCTCTTCATCCTCTTCTTCTTCTACTTCTATTCATTCTCCTCTCCTTCAATCACACCAATCACCCTCAACAACCCATCACCGCCACAATGTCCTCCTCCCAAGAAGACCGCCTCCTCCTCCCCGTCATCGACGCCCACATCCACATCTACCCCGAATCCGAAGTCCCCAACCTCGCCTGGTGCACCCCCGACCACCCGCTGTCGGGCCAATTCTCCCTCGACCAGTTCAAGCGCGCCGCCCGCTCCGCCCCGTCCCTCCTCGGCTTCGTCTTCGTCGAGACAGACCGCAAGCACGACCTCGACGCCATCGTCTCCGGCACCGACGACGCCGCCCGCGAGGCCGGCTGGGACGGGCCCCTCCGCGAGGTCCGCTGGCTCAAGCGCGTCGCCCTCGGCGAGCCCCTCCCCGGCGAGGGCCACAGCCCCGAGGACAAGGCCCTCTGCCTCGCCATCGTGCCCTGGGCGCCGCTGCCCGCCGGCGCCGACGTCCTCGACAAGTACCTCGCGCGTGTGCGGGAGGAGGCCGGCGAGGCTTGGCCCAAGATCAAGGGGTTTAGGTACCTCCTGCAGGACAAGCCGCACGGCACCATGCTCGAGGACAAGTTCATCGAGGGACTCAAGTACCTGGGCAAGCGCGGCTTCTCCTTCGAGGTCGGCATCGACCAGCACCGCCGCGGCCGCAAGCAGCTCGAGGAGACGGTCGAGATGATTGGCCGCGCGCACGAGGGCGTCCCCGACGACGAGAAGGTCGTCTTTATCATCAGTCAGTTCTTCCCTTCCTCCCAGACCACATCTACAACATCTAACTCAGTTATCTAACCACTGATAATGTATTATACGCAGACCACCTCTGCAAGCCAGACCTCACCATCTACAACGTCTCCTCCGACCCCTCCTTCACCGCCTGGCGCACCGCCATCTTCTCCCTCGGCAAGTGCGCCCGCACCTACATGAAGCTCTCCGGCGCCTTCGCCGAGATGACGCCCGCCCTGCGCGCCCAGACGGCGGACCCCTCCCACGTCTTCCAGTCCCTGCTGCCCTGGCTCGGCGTCGTCCTCGCCACCTTTGGGCCCGGACGCCTCATGTTTGCCAGCGACTGGCCCGTCTGCGCTGCCGCGCTCGTCGACGACGAAAACAACAACAACATCGGCTCTGATAAGGAGAAGAAGAGGCTTGCTCTCGTGGATGAAAACGAGGCGTGGCCCAGGTGGAAGGAGGTTGTGGAGAAGATGTGCTGGATGGCGACGCTGAGCGATGATGATCGCGCCATGATCTTTGGGGGGACGGCCAAGGAGGCGTATAGGCTGTGATGAGAGGGGGCGAGGGGAATGAACTTGGAAGCTGTTTCAACCTCATTTGAGTTGCGTGCGGTTGTTCTGATATACTAATGAAACGTGATGACTCTTTTCTATTTCATCAAAGTGCTTAATAAAGAGGCCCGTTTATACAAACCTTAAGGGGGGGCCTGTTGAACCGTTCCTCAGCATCATTCACCACATCACACACACAGCAGGCAAAGAGAAACAGCGGTTATTCAAAAGAGATAAAAGTCTCATTAGCATAAATCATCATCATCTAAAGTTAATAAGAATTCGTCCCTAAAACAAGGAACAAACAAGACCAGAATGAAGGAATGTCAAGAATGAATGAAAGAAAAAAAAAGAAGCCCCTCATCAGTTGTTCTTTCGAAAACCACTCAAACCGCTTTTCGTTACTCCCACACACAAACACACACTGATTCTCACAACAGGATATCAATCACCAAAGCCCCGTACTGACATTTGCAAGCAAAGTCCAGCCGCAAGTTCTTCTTCTCTCAGCATGAGAAAAAGAAGGGGCAAAGGAAAGGGGAAAGGGTAAAATCGCAAGGCAACGCTTTCATACAATATTCCTCCCATCCGTTTCCCAATTCAAATCAAACCCAAATCAGAAACATAGGGAAAGGAGGAAAGGAGGAATGGCCGGTGGGCGGGCTTGTGAGTTGTTGTAGAAAACAAAACTCGGTTGGTCCAAAAGAGCGACAAATTGCCAGAAAAAGAAAAAGCACGGAAAAGCACAAAGAAAGACACAAGAGCCTCCCTTTTTTTGTCACGTCTTTCCCTTCATCACTATGCCAGGGTCGTTAATGTGTCGTTGTCGTGTGTTCGTCCGTCTCATTCAGCCACTGTGGCTCAATCTCAGTCCTCCATTGTGAATTCTCATCGCCCATAGCTCCCCATCTTTTCAATCGAATTCAGGATGCCGCTGCCCCTGGCACCACCCGGTCGAGGCAAGCCGCCTCCGATGCTGCTCTTCCCCCTCTCGTGAGGCGCCCTCATGACCGTTCCTGGGGCCCGGATGCCGGAGATGCGGTTCGCCGGGTTGGGTCTCGCCGTCTTGGACACCGAGTCTGCTCGCTCCAGCGTCGGCTTCTTGGCCACGGAGTTGACCGAGTTCCTCCGCTCCGCCGCCGCCGGCTGCTGGCGCTGCGGAGCTGGTTGCTGGGGGGCAGCTTGAGGCGCGGGCTGCGGCGCTGCGGGCTGTGGGGGTGTCGCAGCCGCGACATTCTGCATGGCCATCAGCTCCTCCGCCAGCTGCACCAGCTCGCCCTTCTCGACTCTCTCTTGCTGCAGGCTGACGCGCAGCTCGTCGTTGTCACGGCGCACCGTCGTAATGACGGCCTCAAGCCGCTGAATGTCGGCCTCGAGCTCCCTGATGGTCGCGTGGTCGCGGGCCGATTGGGCCTTCCACTGCTCCATGTCGGCGTGGTCGACCATGGTCATGGTGGAGCCGTGGCCTGCGTGCAGCCTCTCGTTCTCCATTGTCAGGTTCTGAATCTTGGCCTCGAGCTCCCAGACCTTCTTCTCCCACCGGTTCTCATACGACTTCTTGAGCGCCGCCACCTTGGTCTCGTGCTTGCTCTTGTAGAGGCTGTGCAGCTCTCGCGCCACTCGCTCGACGGCAATTTCCACCTCTCTCGCGCTGTTGTTGGCCTTGTCTGGCGACGAATTCCTCTCCAGGTCCTTGCCGGCGCGCAGGCCGGCCAGCTTGCTCTCGGCCTCTTGGTGCATCATCTCCGAGGCTTCTCTCCGCTGCTCGCTCTCCTGCAGCTCGTGCTCTAGATCCTCCTTCTCCCTCTGCGTCTCGATAATCTCTTCTCGCACAATGCGGAGGGCACCCTCCATCTCTTCCCTCAGCATCCGCTCCTCGCGCAGCCTCTCCATGGACTCGCCCACGCGCTTCTCGGCATCGACCACGGCGGTCTTGAGCGAGTGCACCTCGGCCTCCTTGCCGCTCAGCGACGCCTTGAGCGAGGAGATCTCGGACAAGAAGTTGGATTTGAGCGTCTCCAGCTCCCGCGGTGTGATGGAGGGGATGCTCCTCGGCGTCGCCATGGGCGTGCCGTCAAAGTCGCGATTGGGCGTGCCCGTCATGGGCAGGTTGGGCGTGGTGCGCGAGGGCGACAGGATGTCGCGCCTAGCGGGGGAAGAGCGCTGCGAGCGTCCGAGGCGTTCGTTATAGTCCATGAGCAGGCTGGAGGTAGAGGCGGAGTCGTCGTCCATGGTGTGATGGGCTCGCTTTGCGTCGCGGCGTCCGTCGGGCGTCCGGCCCAGCCTTGCTAGCATGGCCGCATTAGGCACGGCCGAAAAGGCGCTGAAGGCGCTGACGTCCATCGTGTCATCGTCGCCGCCGTGGTGTCGCTGGGAGTCGTCCATGCCGCCCAGCGTGGCGTCGCCGCCGTCCTCGTCCTCCTCGCGGATGCTGCCGCTCCTCTGGCCGTCCTCGTAGATGCCCAAGGCCCGCTTCATCCCGTCGCTGTCGTGTCGGTCGCGGGTGTGCACCACCTCGTCGATGCTGGAAGACTGCTGCTGCTGCTCGTGCGCCGTTGGTGATGCCCGCGATGCCACGTCGCCGCCGAGATTGATCTTAACAGGGAAGCGTCGGTCAGGCGACACCTTGCGCGGGCTGCGCACGCCTCCACTCGCGGCCTTGAGCAGCGCGCCGTCCAATGAGCTCCTCTGGCTCTCCACAATGCGCAGCGGCGACAGCTCCGTGCCTGACATAATGCGGCTGTGGCGCGATTTGGCGGGCGAGATGTTTTCCTGGTTAGAGCGTGCGTCGTCGGTCCTGATGCGCAGCGGCCGTGCCGTGGACGGCTCTGGCTGCGAGGCGTCCGTCTTGGACGTGCTGCTGCTCATGGCATCGTAGAAGTCGTCGTCCGACTTCCTGCTGCTGGCGGTGGACGAGGCCGACGTCGTTGAGTTGAGCATTGCATCGGCGGCCGGCTCAAGCGGAGACGTCATCCTACGCAAGGGAGAAGAAAGCGGTCGCTTATTGTGTTGTGCCCTTGTGTTGTCGTCGCCGTTTCGCCCTCCTTGACGGGTTTGCGTTATCTCTGTGCGCGCTGTTTGCGAGCGTCTCCCCGGTGCGATGCGGTCTTTTCAGGGTGTTGGTGATGAGTTTAGTGAGTGCGAGGAGGTGAGGATGGAAACTTTTGGTGTCACTCGCCTGCAGCGGTTCAGTTTAGTAGCTGCACTCACTGGCTGGTTGACTGACTGGCATCCATCGGATTCGTACCTGCTTCTACCGGTACAGGCCCAGGTCCCAGTTGCAGGGCCCTGGCCGGCCTTAATAAAAGGCCCCGCGAACTGAGGGCTTATGCTCGCTGCGGTTGTTTATGCGCTGCATTTGTTGACCCGGTAACTTTGCGCGCTAGGCTGCGTCGGGGCTAGCGCTGCGCTGATGTTCACGTGAGGGACATTGCAGCGGTTTCACAGTGGACAGAGGGCCCTAGAAAGGGGGCTGTACCTTGCCGCGTTTGCTTGTACCCTGTGCGGAACAGCAACAGGTGACAGGAACAGGAATGGAACAGGAACAGACATAAGCCTCTGCGCTCAGTGGCTGCGCTGGTCGTCTTTACTTGGCCGCCACACACTTGGAGACAGACACTGGACCTCACGACAGCTTCACCTCGACTCGATTCATTTCAAACAGACAATCTTCATTCGCAAAATCATTCTATCCACGTATACTCAAATGGCTTTTATTGTCGTTTTCATAAAGTCGTTACCTAACAACGCAACCCGTCCAATGCACCGTCTGTGTGCTTTTATGGCTAAGAACCAGAGAAGAGAAAAGCAAGGGTAGGTCATAAGGTCATTATCAGGACTTGCCCCGACGTCTTCTCTCATTTCCAAAAAGCAAAACCCGCACGTCTTCGCAGAGAAAACAAGAAAATGCAAAAACAAAAAAAGTCCTCAAAAGCTAAGCAGCAAGAGAGAGAGAGAAGAAGAAAGGAAGAGGGAAAAAAAGAGGAAGAAATAGCAGAGGCCAGAGACCAAGGGAGAAAATGATGCCTTCCTCCCACCAGTACCTCGCACGACCGCATCTCGCCTGAGATCATTACAGGAATCCTCTATCTTTTCTCCGCCCGTAACACTCCGCCTCTCCAAGAGCCGCGGAAAGGATAATGAGAGGGAACGGAAGTCGACAACCGGTGTGTCGCCCTTTTTGTGCAATTAAATTCCTCCATGCAGAAAAAAAGCCGTCACTCATCAGCCATGTACATCCGTGACAGGGCATCGTAAGTAACATAGAATCGATGGCTCGTCGTGAATTCATCATCGCGTCTGTGGCCTGTTTGCGCAAGCCCATGAATCGTCTGCGGGTGCATGGCAACCAAGAGAAAAGGGAAAGAAAAAGAAAACCAAGATACACGGCAAGGAATGTCGTTACACCGTTGGAAAAATGGCGAAAGATCGAGCAACAAACCGAGAAAGAAATAGAAATGGTGCCACAAAATCGCTGCAAATAAATATTATTTCATGACGCCGCCGCTTTGCCCCTCCCCACCGTGGTTTGATGACCTGAAGATGCTGCAATACCTCGAGAACACGGAACTCAGTGGAACATGGAACTCGTCAAGGCGGAAAAAAAGGGTTGAAATTACGTGTGGTATAGTCTTCTCTACCGCCGACGGGGAGCAGCGATAGCCGAAGCAGGTCGGCTCATGGCGTCGTACGCAGGTGCGGATACTGTTGTCTCCAGCATAGTCTTTCGTCGCTTAAGGTCCAGGTTTCCCATGTCATCGCTTGGGGGCCGCACGATGTCGTCTTCGTCATCCCGCGACCTCTTCAGGCCCGAACCCGAACCATTCATCACCGGCGGCTGGGGGGCATAGCCGTTGGACATGGAGCTCGACATGTCCGCCGGCGGCGCATATACGTCGTTTCCTGGAGCCCCGTTGGTAGGTGCTCGGTCACTCGTCATCACATTGTACAGGTTGCTCGTCGACTGCTGCACGCGCTGTGGCGAGTTGTACCCGCCGTGATGCTGGTAGTAGGGCTGGGGCGGCGCAGCCGTTCGAGGCGTCGAGCGTCCCGAGCCAGCCGGCGGGTGGCTTTGGGAATTCGCCATCTCCGACGGCATGTTGGAGTCGTTGTTCATAGACGCCACGCCGCCTGCGGTGTTGTAGCTGTACGGAGCGCGGGCATGGTCGTAGGAAGCACTGTCGTGAGTGTACTCAGCTTCGTGCTCGCCCTCCTCCTCGCCGTGGCTCTGGTTCTGCTGTTCGCCAGGGCCAATGCCGTTAGGGCCCTTGTTGTCGGGCTGGTCATTGGAGGGGATGGACGCAGGCGGTCGGCTTGCAGGCGGGCCCATCTCACTCTTTGAGTACGACGCGGCTTGGCTGTACAGGCGGTCCGGGGGAGGGTTCGCCGAGTTCTGGTAGGGCGACTGTTGGGCCGAAGGTGCGTTGTACATCTGGCGCTGGCTGTCATAGCCCTGAGGAGCCGGAGGGTACGACTGCATGCTCTGAATGGAACCGGGAGGCGTTGCGGCCGGGGTGTTGGGCATCGAGCGCGCACTGCTGAGGCCACCATCCATGCCCTGAGATCCGTTCATGCCCTGGTTGGGCCAGTTGAAGCCCTCCGAGGTCGCCATGCTTCCCATGACGCTGGAAGCACTCGTGGGCGGCGTGGGAAAGGTCAGCGCCCGGTCAAGAGGAGGCCGGCTGCTGGCCGACTGCGACGGGAGCGACTGCTGAGGGCCAGGCAGAGCAAGAGGGTGGTGCTGTCCAATGGATGGAAGCCCAGGGGGGGGCGGGTTTCGCATGGGAACGCTCTCGCGCCGTTGTCGGTCAGCAGCGGTCATGACTTGGCTCGTCCTTCCGGGGTTGGCGCTGGGATGGTAGAGGAGGGCACCAATGTTGTGCACAAAGAGCGGATACAGCATCTCCGTGATCTTCTCCTTGTTGGCAAAGTCCAAGGCTCGCTCATACGGGATCCTGCGTGAGGCCAAAATATTCCGTGTTAGACGCCTTCGTTTGCTTGCGCTTCGTCCGCAAAAATATGAAGTGGGGGGATGCAACGTACCAGACGCCCTTCAGATGCATGGGGCCAATTTTGACGACATGGCGAACCTTTTCGCTCTTCAGAATGCCATCTCGACGGCCACGAGTCATTCCAGCAACGTTGAGCAGCTTTGTTCCGTTGATCATATGGTTGTCTACAACCAAGCAAGGTTAGTGAAAAATTGCTCAATTGGCAAAGCTGGGCAGGGCGTGTCCACTACTGTACCTTCTCGCCTGGCGACGCAGATACCTCGAGCCTCGACCTGGAAGCAGAGGCTGCCTTCGTCCTCCCACAGCGTGGCAGTAACACGAGGCTTCATGCCCGGGGGAGGCTGCTGCCCCGTGGTGTCGAACCCAACGTACTGGGCCTGGCCAGCCACGCCGGGGATGGAGGGCAGAACCGTCGAGGGGTTTCCCATGGTATTTGATACCGACGGAGGGGCGGCCGGGGGGGACGTCAGGCCATTGGCGTAGCCATACTGGCTGTAGGGGGCCGGGTTGGAGTACGAAGGTCCAGGGGGCAGGAGTTGAGACTGGTGTTGCGAGTAATGCGCCAGACCGCCAGAAGTAACGGTCTGAGGAGGGGGCGGCTGCCCAGCTGACATGTGCTGTGTGTAGTAC
>NW_020194712.1:866671-1065522 GCF_003025115.1 Trichoderma citrinoviride | reverse complement strand
GGGGTCTTGGGGCCGTTTGACGATGAAACAGAGGTATACGACGACAGAGACCCGGTATGAGAGCTGATTGACGAGGCAATGGACCCAACTCGGGGCGACGAGGTGTTGGAAGAGTCTGCCTGGTACGGCAGCGGCGGAAGAGACGGCAATCTGTCGCTGCTCATAAACGATGAGCGGGAAGCGGCGTGAAAGCCCAGGTAGGGGAGGTCAGAAGGCCCTCGGGTCTGCACTTGGCTGTGTGGCAAATCCAGCTTTCCGGTGTTGGCCTTGTAAGAGCGGAACGGTGAAGCAGACGAGAGCAGGGTCTCTCGTCGGGAGATGAGCAAAGGAAGAAATCAAAGCGATGGAATTCGACGCTGGCCACTCAAAGAACGCTCGCAATGAAAGAGTCCAAAGCCAATCGGAAAGGACAAGACGCAATTGAGGGCGGGGGAACCGAGGAGGGCTCCAGAGGTCCGACAAGGCGGCAGAATCTAGCGGTGATCAAACGCTCGACAACAAACGGTGAGAAAGACGAGGCGAAAACTTTTTTTCCCCTTTCCGGCACAGTAAGAGATACTCGTAAAAGAAGAGTCTTTAGTCGTAACAGGGCATCAAAAAATTCAGTCGTTTCGTCTCAATCGTAACATCCAAGGCGATGTCTCCAAGTCGGTGCAGCCGGCTGGCTTTCCAAGGTGCCTGGGGCAGTATCAAACGTCGGCGATGAGGGCGGTGCAACAGGCCACAAAAGGGTCCAGGCAAATGGAAGACTCCGGGTCGAAGTGAGAGGGCCGGAGCCGCGATTGAGGGAGGAGGCTCGGCTTGGAGGGCAGGAGGAAGCTCTCGGGATGGGCCACAGCTGCGTGCAAACAACTGCAGACGTTTGTTCGCTTCCTTGTCAGGTCACCCACTACTGCAATGCAGAGCGATTAGCTGCCGGATACGAGAGGCAGAGGGCGAGGCGGGGGAGGTGAGGCAATGGAAGAAGTAACAAAAAGGAAAACAGGAAGACGGCCGAGGGAGTCGAGGCGGAAGGGGGGAGAAGATGTATGTAGACGAGACTGGCAGATGCGGCTGGCGATGTCTCGTCCTCTTTTTTCCTTGTGTTTTTTTCTTCCCCGACCTCTTCGCTCTCTTTCAGCCGGCCGACGGTGCCAGTGGGGAATAAGACGGCGCCAGCGAGACAAGGCACAAGCAGCGAACAAACCAGAACAAAAGACAAAGGCTCAACAACACGTCAATGGAAGTCACTCACCTTGGTCCTGGCCTCTCGGTCTCGGAAGCTGAACCGCAAGGGAAGAAAGGAAGAGAAAATGAGGAGGTCGGTGGAGTCGTGAGGACAAGAAGGAGAAGAAGAGCAGGAAGCAAAAAGATTGTCGCCAGGCCAGGCCGGGGACGGTTTTGTTTTTGGCGGTTGAGGGGAGGCAGGCCAACGGGGCCTGGGACGGGCCAGGGAACAAGCGGTACGAGGACGTCCAGTCCGTGGAGCGAGGGCTGGTATAGAGGCAGAGGCAGAGCGAGGTAGAGGTACTTGGCTCCATTAGCAGCAAAGCGGTAGCGGCAGCGCCCAGGTTCAGGCAGGTCCAGAGTGGGCAAGCACAAGCTCGGGGTGGGGAACTGGAGCGCTGGCCAGTTGGTTACAGTGGAGGGGCCGGTGCTCTCCTCATCCAATGCTCTGGGCTGGGCTGGGCTCCAGCGCTGGCGGGCACGAAGTTCACGAGTACACGAGAGGGACGGTCCCGGGACAGTGCTGCACACAGTCGCCATTGCGCACCCAGGTACCGCGCTCCCACCGCCGGCCGGCATATGTACCTTGCCTTGCCTTGCCTTGCCTCTCCTTGCCCTGCCCGGGCGGTCTTGACTTCAGGTGCAAGGTTGCCCCCTTGGGCGCGTACGAGCCAGCGGTACCAGGTCGGTTGTAGAGCAGGGGTCACGGCCAAGCAGCACGACCCTTCGCGGTTAGGCCAGATTGTGGGCGGATTGGCGACTCGGCCTGGTGTGGGCTCGCAGCTGGTGCAGGGTTCCATGGTACTGGCCGGCGTGGCGTTGCGCTGTAGCGGTACCCGGGCCAGGCCATGCACTGAGGCCCTGTGCCGCAACCCAGCAGCCGTCGCTGCGTGCCAGGACCGCCACCTCCCCAGCCGCCCGCCGCTCGCCGGTACCGGTACCTGCGGCCAGGTACTGCACCTAAGGTACCTCCCGTCGCTGCATCTTCCAGCTTCCAGCTTCCATTCATTCAAGTTGCCATGACGGTGCTGTGCTGTGCCGCGCTGTGCTTGGTAACCTGCCCGTAGACGCTGGGCCCTGGGCTTCCAACCCCGGACCTTTACCAGGAGCTGGAGGGCACTCGGCGCTGGAACTGCCCGCTGTGGCTTCCATCCATTCGATGAGGTGCAGTCGGGGCCGTTATCGCGCTGCGGCACAAACGCACTGGCGGTGGCCTGCGGTAGTACTCATACCTGCGCCGAGGCAGCGGCAGGTACATGGCGCCGCGCACACGCCCGCGAGGGCTCGTACAGGGTACTTGTGCCGTCCTAAGATAGCGCAGGGCCGCTCGTCTTCTTAACAGCCCCGACTCAGCTCGGAGCCCCTCTTCTCGTCTTCCCCAACCTCTCCCGTCTCTGTCTGTCCCCTCCTCTCGCCCGTCCATCGCCGCCCTCGTCGTCTGTCTCTGCTTGCTGGCTAGGGGCGATATCCCGCCATCCTTCGCCCGTAGAGGCCCAAACGCTGCAGCAATCGACGAACCTTCTTCCTGCCAGCAGCTGCAGGTCTCTTCCCGCCACGGCGCCGGCTCCACAGTTGGGCGCGCACCGCTTGCAGGCCTGCAGGCTTGCAGACAGCTGTCTCCCGAATGGTGCGAGGCAGTTCCGCAGCAGAGGGAAAACGGACGGTACTGTACTCGTACTTGCTACGCTACTTGGCGCGAGTCCAAGCACGCACACGCACAAGTTCTGCGATTTGGGGTGGAGCTGGGCGTCCAACGCAGGGCCTGGTCGCGACAAGGATCAGAGGCACAAGGGGGTGTGCCAGCGCGGCGTGGGTGGATCAGCGTTGCACCAGGATTCGATGGGGCCAAGGTGAAGTGGTGATGGCCGATGGTTGATGGTCGTTAGCAGACAAGTCGCGGCCCACCCATGACTTGTCGACAGGGGACGGACGGACAACGGGCAGACGGGGCTTCCGGCCACAAATCCCAGAGTGCTGACGGCGCTTGCTTGGCCCTTCGAAAGAGCTATGTGGCTTCCTTTGCCTTTGACCATGCCCTTCTCGATGACTCTCGTCCACCGCTTTCTCGCGTTCCCTCCATCTGTCTCTGGTCTCTGATGCGCGCTGTCTCTGACCCCTTTTTCGGGCATTGGGCATTGAGCATGGCCTAACCCTTCTTACACGGATACCAAGTGCGGTTACGGACCAAGTTCTGATGACAGGTTCGATAGTATTACTACTATTACAAGGTACTACTACTGCCATCGGTCTGAGAGCAAGCTCACTCTGCAGCGGATACGGAACGAGGTGCTACAGCACTTGTACATGCGCGTACATGGGACCAGGGTCGATACGATTAGACAATCGCATCAGAGATCTTGCCTAGATAAGACGAATCTGACTTGTTGGGGGGCCGGGCAATGGATGGTGCTAAGCACCCTGCGATGACTTTAGCGAGAGAGCGCAGGCTCATACCTGCATACTCGTACATACATGTACACTGCTTGCACTCGACAGTCTTTGGGGGGGGACACAAAGCGCTGCTCTTGTGGGAAGTGTCTGGAGGGGGGTCAATATCCGCGAGCTTCCCGTCCCTGCCTTGGCACCAGGGAGGAAGAAATCCTGGTGGCATGGTGGCAAGCAACATGATCAGCGCATCTACCAGACCGTCTGTCTGGTCTGGCAAGTCTGGCTCGACGGATCTACATACGGCTCGACAAGAATGAGCATCAGCAGTGCACCGTTTGCATTGTCGGCAACCCAGGGTCGTGTGCGATAGGCCTACCTACCGACACAAGCTCGGTAAGAGCTTCGACTTGATGTTATTGGCTCTCTTTCGTTATTACTGCCAGCTCGGTGCTAGTCTAGGAGTGGCTTAGGCGTCGGCAGACGAAGCATTTTCGAGCGCTTCGGCTGCTCTCTGCCAACGGAACGGCAATGCCAGTGGCTGGGCCACCACCGTCAGCAAACCCGTTTTCCCACACGCCGTCCTTCGAACCGATCCGCCAAGCTGCTCAGCTGCTGCCGAGGCAAGGGCCTTTCCTGCTGCGATACGAGCGGCTTACAGTTGCGGCTTGTGCTGAGTCCTCATCCTGGCATCAATATTGACATCCAGGCGGCTCGATATGACACATCCAACTAGTATTACAGACCACTTACACAACACTCGATGGCGAGGAGACGAAGACTCTTCTTTGAGCTCAGGAAAGATGAGCCAAGTTGATCACCCAGGTACATTTCGTGCGAAATTGTACCAGAGTCTATCTGGTGCGGGCCAGCTCGGAACAGAGCGCGTCGTTGTCGTAGTCGTCGTCCCTGTACCCTTGGACTATATGTTGACTATTTTGACTACAACTACGTACTTTGCACTATCTCTGCCCTTTCGTGGTGGCGCAGACGCCAACTTGGAAGCTTCAAGTCCGTCTCCGCTGATCAACACAGCCATTGGCGAACGAAACTGCATCGGCTTTCCCCTTTTATGCTGAATTCAATGCGCCATAGCTTCCGCGAAACTCTGTTGGAAGCACTAAAAGCCGAGTGGCTCTTCAACAACGTGCTAGGAGAGAAGGGCTGCACCAACATGTGCGAGATATTGCAATTCTTGGTACGCTCCTCTACTCGTATGTTGTTCCTCGGTCTGCCCCTGAAAGTTTGCTGCTCAACTGCCCGCTACAAAGTCGTCTAGTCAACACAATTTTGTGTGCTAATACCTCGCGCTGGCCGTTGTATGTCCATTCATGTTGTCATCAGAAGCCTGTGAAGTCGCAATTACCTACCGCACTAGCTGAGTTTCGGCTACGAGTGACATCACATGCCTCTGGCAGGAGAAATTTATACTATGTGCGGGAGAATGGGAAAATAGAGAGGGGGAGAAAAGAAATGCTCAGAATTTGAGCATGACTACGAGCACTAACTGGGTAGCCTTGTGGGTGAGAGGGCGACCATTCGGCTCGGCTTGCTAGGGCGCACAGCCTCTGCAGGTACTTTGTCTAGTCGGCTGCAGAGGGTGGAGTGCTGCAGTCCGAGATGGACGAAGACGCCGGAGAGGACCCCGGCGAGTTTGCACTGCAAAGGTATATCTGCCCCTTGGCGTGAGAGGCCAAGTGTCACTGCTATCGAAGTGAAAACTGGTGAGGTCCTCCAAGCCGTTGAAAGCAGAAGCACTGCACTTCAGAGTACCTGAACAGGACATAGGGTGGTAGGTACACCTGCTGACCTCGTACCACTTCGAGCCGCATTCCGCACAGGACGGGATACCGATGCAGTCTAGAGTATCGATAAGGGTCGACGGAATGCAAGGCGGAACACCCGGCTTCCGATCGACTTGCAGTGGTCTGGGGGAAGGTACGAACTACACGGAGCACGGCATGCTTCAGCCTCAGGAAAGTCCGGCCTGCGACTTCCCCTTGCTAAGGCAAGAACAGTTGGCGATTCCAACTTCAGCTTTTCAATCTCAACTTCGATTCTCAGAAGCCCAACTGGCCTCATCAACTCACTCCCTGCCTCAACACGGCTCGTTCGGCCTCTTGGACAAACTGCCAGGATCATCCAGGGTAGACAAAGTGCGAACAACAATCGCGATGAACGAACTGCTGCCGAAAATAGAAACCGGGCTACGGAGTATTACCCGTACAGTACATACACGAGACAGACACCTCAAGCTCTTGTCGATTTAGGCGATCTGCCATGGCATGGTGCCAGCGTGCGCCCAGAGCCGCCTTGAGATGCAAGATGCACGGATGACGGGGAGCGACGCACCCTCGCATCAGGAACAGAGTTCCACGATGCATCCATTGTGCAGGTCGAGGCGCGCACGGCAACGCTTCCAGGATCCTGCGGGCCGGGCTTCTCCATGGGCTCGCCGCAAGCCCGAGTCCGCCTCTGCAAGGCATTCCTGCACATTGGCTTCGACATGAGAGCCGCAGCCATGGTGCTTCTTAGCCCAGGCCGTCTTTCCAGCGACTCCAGCTAGCCTCCGACCGTCGACCTGCAGAAATGCCGTCGACTGCCAGCCATTGGCTCTGGTCTGAGCCGAGCTTCGAGTCGCATCATGGCGTGCGCGATAATTCGCCCAGAGATGAAGTAAGTCCTGCAGCCAATAGCACCAGCTGGTCCTACGGGTAATTATACCTACGAACCCACCCAGTCACCGATACCTGTCCGCGAATGCTGATAATAAAGTGCCACCCAAGACAAGCATCTCTCTCTTGAAGTCCCGCATATGCCTACAAGTACATGTATATGCAGCCTTTACCGAGACAAGTCTGTGCTAGACATATGGGAAAAGATGCAAGATACCGGACGGAACCTCAGCCGTTCGTACCTCCGTCCGCAATGGCCTCACATGTTGTCCTCGATATGGTAGCTTAGGATTCGGTCAAATCTGTCTCAACGGAGCATCTACTGGGCAGCGTTTCGTGCTCGGCAACGCATTTCTCCACCAACTCATTAGGTATACATATGAGTACAAGCAAGCACGATAATCTTCAGGGCCTGTTTTGGCAGCCACCATCCTTCCTCCACGAAATCAGACTGACCATCCTATTCGTCGGAGAAGTTGGCCCATGGCGGCTCTTATCGTTTGTTGCACAAGGAACTCCGTCGACATCCCCTCGTCGACATCCCCCTTTATCTTGCCTAAAAGACGTCCTTCGGGAAGGCGAGTAGTACAACAATTGAAATCTTGCACCTTACATCTACTGGTGCAACGAAGCAACAATCGCAGCGATTCAACGTTCAGTTTGTGACCTCATCTAGCCCTCCAGCTTGGTGACCCCACAGCCGGAGGACAACCCAGCCAGGCGGGCGTCTTGCGATCACCGAGGGCCTGGCAGATGTGGAGAGAGAGGGTGCAATGCAAGCGCCAGCGCAAGATGGCAAGGCCCTCCCCGCTAACCACTGCGATCCCGGAGACGCTCCATTGCGAATTGCAACCGCTCCCGCGGAGCAGGACCAAGGCTGCCCGCCGAGATGCGATGCGATTTTCACCAACGCTCTTGCAACCCGGTTGTCGCCCCGTCCGGCGGTAGCCGTGCGAGCGTTTCCTCTCTATTCACCACGGCCAACTCTGATCTGATATCCGTGACATGCCGGTTCTGGGATGTGGTGCCACTGCAGAAGAAGAGGTGGGGTGCTGCCGACCGAATGCAAGATTCCGTCGGGGACTAAAGCGCCGCTCATCTTGCCTGATGCACGATTGCCACGGCGTGTGCAAGAATCCATACCTGCATAACCCGCATGTCTTTGACAACAAGTATCTTGCACATATCTCGCATGAAAACATTATGCACACCGCAGGCAAAGCAAACAAACCACAGACCTGTCGACGACGGTGTTCGCCACCAACGCCTCCGAGGATGGATGCTTCACGGCTCAGTTACCGGCGCGATTGCCCGCAATCAAGGCATCCATCCATCAGGCTGTTCAGAAGCCCTGCGCAGTACCTCACATGGACCTCCGTCAAGCGTACATGCAATGTCGGCTCAGGGATCATGCCTCGACATTCGCTCCTATCCACCAGATGCTACGACTAGGAAGGGCTAGCTGCTAATGTCGCGGGCTTGGGGGTCTGGGTTTTCCTTTTGACTTCTCTTCTCTGGTCAGAAGATGCTTCAACAGGGCGCCTACCACTACACCTCGACGGCAATTCGTGAGAATGCCTGATGGCCATTGCCTTCTTCACCTTCTCCGCCAATACCGGGTGCCTACCATGGGAGCCATTGATAACACCAGCAGAAGTCTTTCCACGAGGCTGCTACTCTGCAGGTACTATGATTTCCCACGCCTGTTCATGTGGTACCTACCTGAGGTTCAAGAGTATGTGCAACCATTTCACTCGCACTGTGCCCAGGTCACTCATGCCGTACCGGTACTTCTCCCCAGCCATCTATTATCGAAGCATGGCCTGAGCTTTTAGGGGAGCGAACGCGAAGGGAGGGGTGATGGGGCGGGGGGGGTATGCGTTGGCAAGCTTTCTCCCGCTCTCTTGGATCTGCTCTCGTCCTTTCTTCTTCTGCTCCCTTCCGTGGTCAAGGAGATATCGGGTTTCGACGCAACAGGTGACTAGCACGACTACGAGGTATGAGAATGGGTCTGACCCAGGCCCGAGGGCGTTAGAGATGCTTCCTAATTCGAAGCTCCATCATGACCGGCTTTCGTATCTCACCAGAAAAAACCTTGCAGGAGCGGGGATAAAAAACACACCCAGCCAACTAGAGCAGTTGTGGTGTCTTGCATCTGGGGAGGCTTGACAGCTGGCCGTTCCCCACTGGCTGTATCATCTCGCCAGCACGTTTCAACAAAGGACACATGGCCAGCCACACAACCAACTCGCTCTCGGGAGTTAGTATATTTTTGGCCATGAACTTGGACCTTTCTTGTCTTACTTCGGAGCGACCATCACGCAGCAATTGAGGAAACCAATGAGGACTTCGTCATCACGGTGGAGGCGGTTGGATGTTTCCTTTCCTTTCACGTGTGCCAAATCAAAGGAACGGCCTCCTCCGGCGGTCGGGACTGTTAGACTGTACCACGAATTAATTGAGCATGCCATCGCCTTCCTTGCTCTGATCAGACTTAGTGCCTGACCGGGGGGAGGGAATTGCCACCCCAGCTGGACGAGAAAGCAGGGCTTTGGCAACAATATTGGAACAGCACGTTGTGCAACTCCAGATACTCACATCCATGGCGACCGCTCGTACGCTCGTACGCGCTTAATTCCAGTCCGTGTACGAAAGGGAAGGGGTCATGACGTCTCATCAAGCCTGCATTGTTTGGAAAGTTGAGATCAAACGAGGGCACCTCTTCCACCTGCTGCGGTTCCGAAGTACTCTTGAGTGCTTTGTCCTCGGTCCCTCCTCGCCAAGATCTCCGGATGGGCGCTTTGCTCTGCCAAGTAGGCCTACTGGCTCGTTCCTGTATCTGTATGTATGTACATGCTTCGGATACACTACACAATGTGGGCGCTGGCTGAGACTCATTATGCACGACATGCTGCAGTACTGAGGTGCGGGCTGATCTGGCATATTGCCAAACCGAGAGCCTTGACCAAAGCATCTCATTCACAGCCCTGCTTTGATGCAGGCCGTTGGCGAAGTCTTCAGACGGGGCGACCCCGTGTACGAAGTACAGCGTACGTTAAGTTTTGATCAGAAGATTTGTTAGCCTTCGAAAAGGTACCCCACGAGACGAGCGTGCGAACACATCTCCCGACGCAGGGATAGACGAAATTCGCTGTGGTACTAAACATGCAATGCTTTCAGATTAGGCGCGCTTGTATGCGAAGACTTCTGTACTCGCGGCACTGCGCACCCGCTATACTCTATGCTTGTCTGCTTTTTCATGAGCAACGCTCCATGTTGACAGAGCGTATTGGGCTGCACGCCTGATCGGAGCTATTCACGCCATGGGCTTCGCCTCCGCTCTGGCCTCAGATTTGAACAGCTTGATCCATCCTCCTTTGACTGGATCTCTGGCGATGACGTCTGCTTGATCCAAACCATCAACACTACCGTATCGGAAGCGCTCGCACAGATATGAGTACAAACAGCCGTCCACAAGAAACTGCACAGAGCATTGTCACACCGAGCCTACACACCACGCGGGTTGGTCGTACGTTGCCTAACATCTCGACGATGTGAAGCCCCCGGAGCGTCGTCAATCCATTTCAGTGTCTTACAAGAGCCCCGGCAAGATTCGAAGCCCGTGTCACGGTTCAGGCCTCAGAGTCACGCCCTTTTGCGCCACAAATGCTGCCCTCCCCAATCGGATCATCAAGCCGCTCTCCTTGTCATAAAGGATGAACGAATCAACGTTTCACCAGCTCACCTAGACAGTTCAACGGTGCTTACCAAGTGTAGCTCGATGGAAACTTTGCAATGGCTGAGGCCGAACGCTCCCTCGCTTGTGCCGTCAACCCTAACTCGAGGTTGAGATGGCGGCAGAGTCCCTGCAGCCTTGCTTCTAGCTTGAAGCTTTGTTCAGGATGATAGTACAACCCAAGCCAGAGGAAGAGGGGGAGGGGTGGCAATGCTAGCTTTGCAGCACTTGCATGATGCACAGCGGCTATGTATGTCTAACACATGGCCAATCACTCTGTTTGCTGTGGATACCTGGAAGAGACATGGGGTCCCCTCCTGAGTGGTTTCATGACGGAGGCCATTTCCAGCCCTCGAATTTTTGATTCTTTTTTACTTTTTCAACCGCCCCGGAGTACAAGTTGGGATTGCAGAGTACCGTACGACTACCAGGCACGGGTACAGCTTGGCAAGAGGCAGACCGGTCTGTCTTCGGGGGCCCGTTTGCTCTCAATGATTTGACATACACACCCGCTCTCCCTTGGCGTCCCTGGAAGTCAAAGATGGACTCTATCCGACATGGCTGTATCTACTCCGTACATATACGTACGCATCAAGGTGCTTCGTACCAAGGGCCGTGGCTGAAGTTCTCTCCATCTCCCCACCGTGTTACCGGTGTCAGTTTCGGTGGAGGATGTCGCTCTCATTTGCTCGATCCTACATTAGCCTTCCCGTCTCCTTTGGCGGCCGGATGCGAGCTGGTACTTCCGTCAGCCAGCAACTGAGTAGGGTACCGACTCCGGAGCAGCTTGGGCGGTGCTCCCCGCCATGCACAGTTTTGCCGCATGGCTACCTACTCCAAACCTACTCACGCCGAGCACGTCCTGGACTGAACTCACAATACTACGGCTTTTGCCTTGTTCTACAGTACTGCCACTGATAGTACGAAATATGGCCAACTCGCCGCAAGGCTCGACTGAACCCTGTGAGGTTCTAGTGCACGAATGTGCAGACATTGCCATGGCTCTGGACGGTGGCCCAGAGGTCTATTGTGCTGAGGTTTCACACAATGCTGCTTCCAAGGACCGGTACTTTGTACTCCGGACACCAAGACCCTAGCTCAATCTGCGAGGACATCGAAAACCTCTCTGCTCAACTGTAACACTCGACGAGAGTAGGAACCCTGATGATGGTGCTATTCTTACCACTATCTCTGAGGCCCCTTTCTAGCAACCATATTGTCTACGGTACGGCAGCGATTCCGGCATGTTTTCTGGCCGAGCCGCAGAGGAACTGGATGTCGTTCTTCTCTTCAGCTTCTCAACACAATAGTCCACCCAACCCAAACTGCCATTGGTCATAGGCTGCGTGTCAATTGAGCCGGTGACTACGGTCAAACACGCGGGTAATTTCTTCCTCT
Organism: Trichoderma citrinoviride; assembly: GCF_003025115.1. Lineage (NCBI taxonomy): Eukaryota > Fungi > Ascomycota > Sordariomycetes > Hypocreales > Hypocreaceae > Trichoderma > Trichoderma citrinoviride. The sequence continues at coordinate 1,054,122 of NW_020194712.1, read as the reverse complement.
GGGCCTCTGCCTCTCCTCCCCTCGGTTTCTTGATTCTTCTGTCAGGGCCTACCGGAGACGAGATGAGCCTCTACTACGCACAAGGCAAGCGGTTGTTGCTGTCGTTGTTATTTTAGCGACTCCAGTGGCCAGGGCGGCGAGGGTCCTCAATATCAACCAGGCCAATGAGAGCACACCACGTCTCTGCCATACCACACCAGATTCCGTGAAGGGCCGCCGCCGTCGCCGGCGCTGTTGTGTGGCTTCCCACCCCCAGCACGGGCCAAGCACGTCAACTCCTACGCAGGGCTGGACTTTTTGAGGGAAAAGGCGTTTTCACTGCGCTTCTGTCGAGCCAGCACATCGCAGCCTTTATTGGAGCTTTCAAGGATGAGCTGCCCAATAATTCAACGAAAGTTGATAAGCGAAGCTGTACAGGAGCCCTGCGACCCGGGACTAGCGACAGTCTGGGGCCATTGGGCTCTCGCTCCGTATCTCGTGGTTGCTCCCACACTGTTTCTGCCTCAGTTGAATCCTCGGAGGAGAAAGCTGGCGTCCCCGCGATGCTGCTTGCTCGGACGTCTGGCAACAGTTTCCTGACCTTGACCCCCTCATCAACCCAGGTCAAGCATTTCCTGGAGCTATTGCTTGATACAGGTAGGCTCTCGCTCGGGGCGGCTCAGGAAGGGAAAAGAGAGTCTGTCTGAAGTCCGGGCAAAGTGTACAAACGAAAGCCCATCCATATTGTCAAATCATCGTGCCCTCAGTGCGGTCGTGTACAAACACGATATCACTACGATCTGTACGATATGCATGGTACAAGCGTCAATACATTGCGAGACTCACTCTCCCCGGCTCGGCATAGTACATGTACGAGGTTCGACATGCGCCGAAGAATGGCTGCCTGACATGGAAGACCGAGGGCTGCTCTGTGACTTTCCTCGTCAGAACTTGCCTGATAACAGCTGCTCATACTTCAATACAGCTGCTACCCTGTCCAAGAGACACACATGACATTGGTCTCAGATTATGGATGCAGAACAAGCACTTTGGCCACGAACGAGATTGGATATTACCGAGAGGGCGTTGTTCGCCTTGATGGAAAATACAATGAGTCAGTCCGGAAAGGAGCTGTCTTGTGCTCTTGTGAGCTGCCTGGGAACCGGGCGAGTGCCGTGGACCTTGGTGGCGGACAGTGAATGGCAAGCTAGGAGGAGGGAAAGCCAGCATGCATAGGCGTGTCCCTCCTCTTGCACCTCTTGTCGTCTTTCGTCTTTACCTCTACTGCAAGGCACTTCTTGTACTCCATACGCCTTGTCATTCAGGAGTTCGCCGTGGTTACTAGCAGTCATGTTGCTGTCTTCGCCTTCCAATCTGTCTTGAGATCACTTGGACCGGCCAACCAGAAACGATCGCTGTATTGTCTCGCCATGCGAATTCCCGCAGCCTAAGTGAATTGACTCGCCTTGTCGTCTGAAGGGCTGAAGGGAAAGTGGCGTTATCATCAGACTTACTCGGAGATGCCTGGAGAATGTCGAGGCTCAGATTGTGCCAGTCGGACTTGGCAGGCAGCTACATACCGTACGGTACTGTACGTGGCTGTTCTCGCGAGCAATTGAGGACAAAGATGGCGAGGGTGGATCATTGGCGTGATCCATTTTCCGTTTCTTGCCTTTCATATCACCAAAATTCAGCATTCTCTCATGCACAGGCGACAAGACTCTGCTGTATAAGCGGTTTGCCTCTTTGGAACCACGTGGTCAATGCTGAATGTAGTCCTGTAATCCTGACGTCCGTTTGCTTCCCACGCCGGGTGGAGCATTGGCCCGGAGCAGAGAGAACGTGACGTGCCGTGGTTCGCTCCTCTGAATTGAGGGCTCTTCATATTTCTCTTCGCTTTCGGAGCACTGCGAGCCAGACTCGTCAGACCGAACCCTTTTCTGGTCGGCCGCCGCCAACTGGGGGACTTGTATATCCGATATCGAGGTCTAGCCAGGAATTTCTATGCCCTGAGCTCTTTCCATAGAGACATATCCCCCTTGCTCGCCCTCTCCAGGCTGGAGAAGGGAAAAGGCACAGTTGGGGCTCCTTGTGGTTGTGTGTGGATGTGTGTGGTGGTTGTGGTGGTCCAGCTCTTGGGTGGCGGCTCCATTGCCTAGCGTCTGGCTTTGCTCTCTCTCTTCCTCCTCACCGCTTATTGCTTGCTCTCGCACACATTTCTGATGGATGGAGAGGCAGCCCCTCCCTTGCATACCCGATTTTGCATGGAGTTCCCACTCCGGGGGGAAGACGACCAAGGGGGGGCGTGTATGCGGCTTTGGGAGGAGTGGGAGAAGGGGGTGTGCGTTGTTGTGGGCGATTCGGCTTGTGCTCTCTTTGGAACCGGAGAGAGCTTTCGCTGGCCTGCCATTCGTCTTATTTCCTTTTATTATTTCTTTTTCCCCCTTCCCCTTCTCCTTTCAGGGTATCAATATTTGATATTATGTCTTTTTTGTCTGGCAGCTTGAGGTGAATCCGCTCATACCCCGTTGTTCTCTCCTTCTTGTCCTGTGTTGGGTCCCTTGCCAGCTCAGAGGACAGGGGTTAGGATCCGCCCGCCTACGGAGAGACAAAGACGGGTCCGTGGGCAGATCTCACAGGTAGGCAAAGGCAAAGCAAGGTTCTCTCTTCCATAGTCACGGTACTCGTACCAAGTCACGATGAAGGGTCCCAAGTTCCATGTCTCAGGCCCCCAAGTCCTCTCTCGGGGCCGAAGGGATGGTGTTGGAGGCAAAGTGAGCTACCGAGACCGAACGCGAGTGAATAAGTAAGTAGTAAGTGAGTGGCGGAGTTATCTGAGCGAGCGAGCGGCCAGCCAATGCAATGTGGATTGGTGACAAAAGAGACCCTTGGGGGAGGAGGAAGGTAACGGCGAGAGTTCATCTACCAAAGTAGTACGAAATAATAGCCAATTGAGAGAGAAGGATGGGACAGAGATGGGGGCTCCAATGCAATGAGGATGTTTGATACCGTGCCAGTCATGTCAGCAAATGCTGCCCATGTCCAGTGTGTAGGACAAGTCAAATACTGACGATAACAGGCAGAACCAGGAAGAGCAAGAGGGGTTCCTCGAGGCTGGCTGGTAGGCAGTAAAGATGGCGAATGATGATGAGAATCCTGAAGAGGAAGGCCAAGTATAGAAGGGGCCGTAAGAGGTTGTCATTTGCATGCCTCCGCACAGGCAAGCAAGAGGTATGTCAAGCCATATCGTGAGTGCGTGCGTGTTTGGTGCTGTTCGTGTGTGTGACCGGGACCAGCTACCCCCGTCTTTGTTCTCTCTTTCTTTCAATCGGCCCCAGTCACCGTCGGTTGATGCTCTTACGACGTGATTCCCCTCACTTTTGTTGACGACAGTACCGGCAACTTCTGGTACGTCTCCGTAGCCTCGCCGCGTGAGCTTACATCTTATGGCAGTCTGCCACCCTCGTGGTGGTTGTGAAGATGCTTCAAAAAGGGAAGGTCTGGGCTTGTCGAAGATCTCAGACGGTTGGTGCATAATGCTGTCGCTTGCCCAACATGTCTCTTCGCTCGGACCCTGACTCTGTTTGTCACGCATGCAATCTTTGCGTGAGCGAGCAGGGACAAAGTGATATTTTCATTAGCTCTCCCGCCGCAGGCGCGCCTTGAAAGACGAATGGCCGGGGGAGCTCTCGCAGTATCGTCGTCTTCGTATGTGCAAGTTGTCCATCTGACTTGCTGCTGTATGAGCATCAAGTGCCATCAATGGGGCATTGGAAGAGACACAGTACTCGTGCATACATACGATTCTGTATGTGCGTAACCGGCGTTGACACAATGGTATGTATGTACATGTATGAGTAGGTCCCCTACTGACGTACATGTGCATAGAGGCTGATCTGTCTCGCCAATGCATTGATGAGCACTGCGCCGCCTGCACGACGGGATTGGCTGAAAGGGCCCGGGACTCCGTGGAGCTCAACCACGATCACGCATCTCGACTTCATGTGTATTGCTGCTGGGGCTGACTTGCTGCAACGGCGAGCAACTCTTACATGGACACGAAAGAAGCCTGCAAGTTGCCCGGCGCTTCGATGGCCGGTCGGTATTACATGCGCTCCTCGCTGTTGAGAGATTAAATGTCTGGGCATGAGTTTCCAGATGTACCGGTACCGGTGCCGGTGACTCTGCGCTGGACGTGGAGATGCTTGCACAAGTACCAAGTGCGTGCTTGCTCGCCGTGGCCAGCATTCGGGGACCCATGCTCGGGGTCCATATCACATAAACGAGCTGTTCCGTAGCCGAAAGCCCAAGCCCGGAAGTCTCCCACGAGATACAACCCTCCGGATGCTGCCAAAGCAAACGAATGGCACAGAAACCGCCAACTGGATGGGAAGTCGCAGCATGTCTTTCGTCCATGCCGGCAGCAACAGCAACGTGCTTCTAGATGCAAGCGATGGCATCGCATCGCATCGTGCAAGCATGCTCCGAAATCTGGTGGGGGACCTTGTCTAGTGATCTGCAGCAAAGCGGCCCGGAGGCTGGTGGTGCGCTGCCCCCGTCAATCCTACCTTGCCTACACAGGGTCGCCGTGATTTTCAGTCGAGCGACTGCGGTCCAGACAAAGGGCACAGGGCACAGAGCCTTGCACGCGCGCACAGAGCAGAAGAACTGGCATGAGAGATCTTGGCTTCCCTTTGGAGTATGTATACTGTACCACCAGCGCATACAGGCAGGCAAGCAGGCAGGCATACCGGCCACTTCGTACAGCACGAGGTAAACGCTGCAAAAGCAGGTATGATGCGCATAAGTGCGGCGAGGCCAGATGCCATGTATGGTGCCGTGGTCCATGATCTGGTAGGGGGAAGCACAGGGCCAAAGTAGGGGGAGCCCTGTCCGACGCGGAACCTGCCACAGCCGCGATGCTGGCAGAGTTGGCCGAGCGGCTGGCTAGCTTGTTGGTCGTGCTGTGTGCATGCCTGGAAGCTCGTGCACGGCCACGGTGCGCAGTTTTACAACCGGCGCCGTCGTGTTCGCCTGGCAACTTGTGCGGAGAATTATCGTGGACAAAGCCATTGGTCTGGTCCGAGGCAAAGCTGAAGGGCGAGCAGTCGACGAAAGGATCATGGCTGCTGAGGGAGGCGCAATCACCGAACCAGCCACCTCGAGGGCGGGTTTGTCTCTCTGGAACGGGGCCCTTGTCGCTGCTCAACGCTGATATGCCGCTTTATTGCGCTGTCATCGACTTGCCAATCGCGTTAGAGGGTGAAGGGAGCATGATGAAACCAGCCGCAACCTGAACAGGGGATTGGACCGGTATGTACGGTCGTCTATTGGACGCACAGACTACACCTGCTGATGAGCGACGTGTCTAGTGAATAGGCGATGCCTTCATCCGAAGAATCATGTGTCCATCTCTTGGTATGGAGGATTGCATTGTGGATTCGCCTGGCTGGCCAGGCGAGTGAGATGCTATCTTGCGCAAAGCGGTGCCACAGTCGACGTCCCTGCGAGGGGATGAAGGCTGACGGCGCACATCAAACGGCATTGGGCGTCGGATGCTCCAGTGAGCCAGTAGCGTGCTTGCCTAGTTGAGTTGTGTGACTATCGTGGAGAAGAAGAGAGGGACGACGAGAGACAAGACCCTTGGATAGGGACCGTTTCAGCGCTTATCTATATGGCGTGTTCCAAGGGCACCATCTCGAATAGAGCTTCTGCGTGCTGCGGGCGAATCTCACTGCAAGCGCTCATCTCGCATGCAGCTCAGGGGAGCCAACCGGCGCATCATGGATGCCGAGTGTGCATTGCATTCGACGAGGAGCGGCCACGCGGAGAGGCGGCTAGGAGGGTCTTTGGGGGGTCTCCCGGCAGGCTTGCCGTGGGTGTGGGGGACTGGCTCTGGACAGGATCGGCCCTGCGTGAGATGCTGGCCATCTGGCAGAGACGGGTGGCGATGCGGAAGCAGCTTCTGGTGTAATGGTGGTGATCTGTTCACCCTCGCAGGAAGAAGCTGAGACATTTGGAAGCGCTGGCCCGACTTATAGCGGACTTTTGTGGCGATGTTCCGGACTGAGAGTCTGGCGGTGGCGATGCGAGGGACATGCGGCCTCCATGATGGAAAGGTGCGATGTCTGGAGTTTCAGGGGATGTTATCGATGCTGAGTTTGATCTTCTCGAAGCCGATTTTTGGAGGAGAGGGAGGAGGAGACGTTGAAAGAAGGATACAGCAAGTGCATGCAGCTGCAGCAGGGGGTCATGTGACCTGGCGTCAGGAAGGCGCCGCACAGTCGTGACAGCCCCCGAGAGTCCAGCGGCTCAAACGCGGTTGAAACGCGGCGTGAATGGCGCCTTTTCTTTCTCTCCCTTGGCGGCAGAAAGACTCGGATCAAGGGCAGCGATATTATTACCGTCTTCGACAAAGCGAGCAATGTCATCATCTCTTTGACATACACCTGCATCTTCTCTTACATGATACGGCGATCTGCTACAGCTACAGCTACAGCTACAGCTTCAGCCACAGCTCTATTACCGGGTACTCGTACGGCTGCTAGCCCTTGCCCACCCCATATGCACGCCATCTCGACACGATACCCAAAAGAATAGTCGACATGTCACCCCCTGATGGCAACCCCCTGTCCCGCATCTCCGCCACGCGCCGCTTCGATCCTTGGAACTCGTCCGCCACTGGCCACCAGCGCGCAGAGACGCAGCCCGGCACCGGATGGAGGCACTCGCGGACCAGGAAGCTCAACAGCCAGTTCGGCGCCGGCGATGGTTCCGGCGGCAAGAGGCTGAGCGATACCTGGGGGGCGGGGGCTGAAGACGCCGGTGTTGCTGATGCCGGCAGAGGCAGCGGAAGGGGGAGGACCGGCAGGATCAACAGCAGTGTGCAGGATGGCAGTAATAACAAAAAGAGCAGCGTCATGGACATGCTGACTCGACCCGGCCTGATGCGCCAGACGCTGGAATCGAACCAGCCAAAACAGGCAAACGCAAGAGACAGTCGCAATGGCGAGTTTCCCCAAGGAGATGCCAGCCTCACAGCAGAAGAGCGCTTAATGCAGCGGAGACGGCTGGAAGACGAGGAAAAGCAAAGGCAAGCACAGGAAAGCCCCCGCAAGCTGTTTGATGGAGTCACCGTCTATGTCAACGGCAGCACCTTTCCCCTGGTATCGGACCACCGGCTCAAGCAGCTCATCAGCGAAAACGGCGGCAACATGTCCCTGAACCTGGGCCGGCGAAAGGTCACCCATGTCATCCTGGGGCGACCCAATGGCTCAACAGAAGGGAAGGGTCTCGGTGGTGGTCTGGCTGCCGGCAAGCTGGAAAAAGAAATTCGCAAAATCGGTGGCTGCGGCGTCAAGTTTGTCAGCGTGGAATGGTGAGATTTGCCCTTTGTGTCTTCAGGGGCTCGCAACTTGTCTACTAATGGAGTTTGTCAGGGTCCTACAGAGCCTCCAGGAGGGAAGGAGACTACCCGAAGCGCGCTTCTCCGATGTTAAGATGGCCGCAAAGGCCCAGAATAGCGTCTATGGGCTGTACACCAAGCACGATGCCGGCTCCAGGTCCACGTAGTCAGATCCTCCTCTTTGATTACAGTTGTGGCCGACTTGGCCTATTATTCGACCATGGACACGCCACGTGGATTCGATTGGATAACAAAAAAGATTTATAACAAACAGTTCATCACGATTGACAGAGACCAAGTGAGAAGAAGCAGAGAAAAAAAGGCAGAGATAACCGGCCTCTCACATTACACCAATACGAGCTTATGATATATCACCTCTCGAGGACCACAGAACCAAAACATATCCCCACGCTGTGCAAGCACGGAATCTCTGTCTGGGAAGAGAACTAGGAAAAAACAGGGGCAAAAATCACAATAAAGACTATGTGACTAGTATGTCAGGAGAAAACTTGATCAGGCCTAAACATTCAAATTCTCTCAACGTGCCACCACCCCTACTATATTCTCGCCGGTGAGGCGAAAAAAAAAGAAAAAAAAGAAAAAGAAAAAAAGAAAAGAAAAAGAACAGAATCACACAAAGGAGAACAAACCAGAGAATCCAAAGGGTTTGAGCAACGATCTAACTGACTTTAGGCCCTGTCCCGGGCTCACAGAACGCTTTTCACCCCCCTTTTTTCTCCTTGCACAAGAAACGCTTTGTTGTATTTCTATCTTTCCGAAGCCGGTGGCGGGCTTTTTGTGTTTGCGTTCGCACGAGCAGTACTCGCACCGACACGGGCCTCATTATTCCCTTTGCCCCCCATTCGTGAACAGTCCTTGGTCGATCGCAACTCACGACGACACTCAACGATCCCATCTACAACTTGACGCCTTCTCTCACGAAAAATATCCCCCTTTCCCCTCCTCCATCCATCCCGTGTGCCACCTCCGCCGTGCAACGCCATGCCCCCCCATCTCCCGCCTCCCCCCCAATGTAACAAATCACACAACAACCAAGTCACCCATTCCCAGCCTCAAAATCACACAAACCCATTATTCTTTTTATATAATTCACAGAAAAAGAAAAGAAAGAGCGGAAAAAGGAGATTGGACCACAAAAGAAGATCAAAAGCAACCAAACGTCACCAAACCACCCACGATAGTGCACACAACTCCGTGCGACTCATCTGTCTATCTGCCCCGTCTGCTCTGTCCGGGGTGGCAATTTTCGACTCTTTATTTTGTTCCAATCTCTGTCTTTTTATTTCTTCTTCTTTTTGCTTCTTGTCTTACTGGTTAATAGTAGGACAAGGACGACGTTGCAAGTCCTGTTTCGAGTTTGAGGGGATACGAGGAGAGGGGTGGAGTTTTCTCCATTTTATTCTTCTATTCGGCCACAGGGGAAGGCTATTTGAGTCTCGTGTCAAGAGAATAAAGAGAATGTAGAAACTGAATAATGAGGAAAGAGAGAAGGGAAGGGGATCTTGGCTTTTGAGAAATCTCGGTGTGATCTGAAGTCCCGAGTTGATAAAGGCTATCGTTTCGTATCTAGGACTGTTGTCATCTGGATACGATTTGATGATAATCAAACGAAAAGTGTGTTTTTTATTTCCAACAAGTGTCCTTATAGAGCCAAATACTTTGTTCAGACATTTCGCATATCCAGCATTCGCTCTGAACTGTCACTGAGCGTAGATATTCAACGTGATCGCTCAATCCGATAGCCCAGAGGCTTCCATCAGCCTTAGATCCAATACCTAGATAATCCAGCACACACCAAGCCTATTACAACTTCGCCTTGATGCCATCCTCGATACAGGCATGTTTGTTGCCCACAGCATCGAAATATTGCTTCACTTTGGCCTTGGCCACCTCCACCACCGCCGCGTCTTCCACGGTACTGGGCACTGAGACTTCCTTGTCAAACTCGCCCTTTGTTGCATTCTCCAACAGCTCCCTCAGCACTCGCCTGAGGGTCTTGCCGGAGCGTGTCTTGGGGATCATGCCCTTGCCTTGGATGATGCCGCCAAGTGAAGCAATGGCGCCGACTTGTTTCCTCACCAGAGCCTGGATCTCGGCAGCCAGCTTTTCGTCAGGGATAACAGATTTTGGGTGATCTGGGGTGGAGAGAGTGATAAAGGCAAAAGGTAGCTGGCCCTTGAGGGCGTCAGGAATACCAACGACGCAGGCTTCTGCAACCTGAGGATGCGAGGTTATGGCTTGCTCAATACCACCTAGACAGCTTTGTTAGCTGATGTGCCCCAGGAGTCTCACATCATGGCTTCATGAATGCTGATATAAGAAGAAGCAGAGGCATGATAATTTAGGGGCAGACTCACCGCTTGACAGCCGATGCGCGCTCACGTTCAACACATCGTCGTTCCTGCTCATGACGTGAATATAGCCTTCTCCATCAATCCAACCCGAATCTCCTGTATCCAACCACTTCCCCTTGAATCTCTGCAAGTATCCCTTGTAGAAACGCTCCTCATCATCCCACAGAGTGCGAAATCCTGTCGGTGCCAACGGCATTCCCAGCACAATGTTGCCCATGTTGCCTCTTTCCACTTCGCGGCCCTCATCATCTACGATGCGGATGTCGAAGCCAGGCATGGCTTTGCCCGCGCTGCCAGGCTTGAGGTGAGGCGGATCATGCCGAACTTTGGCCTTGCGGTCGCGGCCTGCGTGGGGGGCGAGAGCACGACCAGTCATGGGAGAGCCGGCCTCGGTGGACCACCAATTGTCGACAACATGAGCAGAAGGTGCCGCATACTTATCCAAGAGCTCCTGATACATGGATATGATGCTTGGCTCCGAACGCTCTCCTGCCAAGAACAGGGCGCTAAGTGTGCGGAGACCACCGCGTTCACCGATCTGGGTCAAGAACTTGTTGTCAGGATCGTCACGCTTGATGGCACGAAGAGCCGTCGGCGCCGTGAACATGGTGTTGACCTTGTACTCTTCGACGATGCGCCAGAAGGCTGAGGCATCTGGCGTCCCGACTGGCTTGCCTTCATATATGACAGTGGCAGCGCCGGCCAGCAGCGGTGCGTATATGATGTAGGAGTGGCCGACGACCCAGCCGATATCCGAAGCGGTGAAGACAACGTCTCCAGGCCCGTGAATGTTGAAAAGATAGCTGATTGAGAGATGTAGACCAACAGCATGGCCTCCGGCGTCTCGGAGGACGCCCTTGGGCGATCCCGTGGTGCCGGATGTGTGGATGACGTACACGGGGTCGGAGCTTTTCACAGGAACACACTCGGCCCTGATCAACCTTGACCGTGCGCTCTCGACGACCTTCTGCCAGCTTGCTTGACCCGCGCTGCGATCAGTAGGTGTCCAGGAAGCCTGCTCCCGCTGCCAAATGAGCGTTCGGCGTGGTTTGTGCTTGGCAAGCTGGAAGGCCTCTTCGACAAGCGGGCGATATGGCACAGGGGGCTTGTTGCCTTCGATGCCACACGACGCGGTCAAGAGGACGACGGGCTTGCATGAGTCGATGCGCTGAGCGAGGGCAGCGGGGGCGAAGCCGCCAAAGACAATGGAGTGAATGGCACCAAGACGGTTTATGGCGAGGACGCCAATTAGCGCCGCGGGGATCATGGGCACTTTTCTCGGCGTTAGCAGATGATCAATATTCCCATAGAGATAGGAGGCAGGCAAGTAGAAGGCTAGACAGCAAAGAGGGCCATAACAGAAAATAACTTACTGTAAAGCATAACCACGTCGCCTTTACGCACGCCATCTTCCCTCAGGGCTCCCGCAAAAATCTCGACCTCGTCAAGCAGCTGACGGTATGTGATTTTCTGCTTGGTCTTGGTGACGGGACTATCAAAGTAAATGGCAACCTGGTCGCCATGACCAGCCTCGACGTGCCGGTCCACGCAGTTATAGCACGTGGAGATCTCGCCATCCGGAAACCACTCCCAGCTGTCGTGTTCAACACCGCTCTTGAGCTTCTTGGACGTGAGCTTCAAGACGGTGCTGGGCTTCTTGTGCCAGAAGAGATGCTCGGCCTGGTTGGCCCAGAACTCCTCGGGGTTCTCCAGGCTGTGCCGCAGGATCTCGTCCTGGACGTGGGCCCCTTTACCAGACATGGCGGGTTTGTGGAAGAGGGGGAAGGTAGAAAAGACGGGTGAATGCAATTGACAGGTCCGGAGCGTGATGGGATGCCAGACGAACCGTCGAGCGAGCTTCAGAACTGCTTCTTCGCCGATATATTAGCTTTCTACCCCGGATATAAGTAGCCAGTAGCAGCTCACGCATATGAACTTATCCTCGGCAACGCACGCACCCTTTAACCTCGCTAAGCCTCCTGATGACTAAAGCCGGTGAATGCAATCCAGAACCGAGTCATGCATCGAAGGAAGAACGGAAGTCAAAAGAGCAGAGCAGCGAGAGAAAAGACGTGAGACGTCGAGAGGCGGCGCGGCAGATGGTAATCCTACGTAACAGGAGGGCTCGCGACACGGAAGCCACGGTGGAGCTTCCTAGACCACCACTTGCCGTGCTTTTGGCGTTAAGGAGAGGGCAAGAGCCGGGGCCCCGGATTCACCCCCGCTTTTCCTCGCGCTTTCCATGGCTTGGGCTGGGCGATCGATAGCGCTGGTTTGCAGAACTTGGTCGGTAGAGCTCGGCAACTGCAGTCCGCTATCGCCACTTGAAGCATCATTGCAAGAACATCTGTTTCTATTGGAGTTGGAATAAACTACTCTTAAGAGGCTGACCTGTAACATGAAGAGGTCGGCTATACATACCTACTTAAATACGAATCTATAGTATTCATACATAACATGCGGGGTAAGTAGCTGCCGAAGAACCAGGCGTGGAAGAAGCCATATACGGTGAAAAGAGCTGGCGCAGCCCATCAACGGAAGATCCCGACATGGCAGTCCAGAAAATTACACAGACGAACAGAACTCTGGCATCGATAGTACCCAGTGGCTTGTGGGGATGCTGGAGTAGCTTCTGTTAGAGTATTGTTCAATGCCGACAACTCCGTCACATTACATGTCATCATTGATGAATCCTCTCGATAGGCTGTGTCTTCTGGTAGACAGCATCCCCTTCTCAAGAAGGCAATGCATCTTTGACACACAACCCACGGTTTATGGCTTACATCGGCCATGGATCAGTATGCCTTTAGTCACTCCAAAGGGCACGTGGCTGCCATGCAGTAAACGCCCGGCTCCCATGTGACGTGAACTCCGCAAGATAGCCATCGCCTTCCTTGCAAAGCCTAAACAAGCCACGCACACAAACGTGAACCCCAATCCAAATGCCCTTGAATTAATCAACCAAGGCAACATTATATCCCATTTGGGAACGAACAGAACGCTCTCTACCATTTCCCTCCCGTTGGTAGCATCGTCAGTACGTAAGCAGCCAAGCACCTCGTTCCATGCAAGGCGTTGTGCTCCTCCTTTAACCCGTGGTCTAGAATCAATCACCAACACCAAGCGGTTAATCACCAGGGGACGGCCCGAAGCCACATGGAAGAACACACCTCGATGTACAGAACTGCATCCATCCATCCATCCATCCATACCCAGATACACGACTCTACAGACAAGTAGTATGCATTATCAGACAAGGCATGTTAACGGTGAGTCGACAGGAAAGGTAAGACGCAATTACCATATTACGCGCTCTGTACACCTTGAATTCAGCACAGGCAAGTATGATTACACTCGTGGGAGACGCGATAATATAACAAGCCCCGTCTCGGTACGACCTCATGCCATCACATCGGAAATTACATCCTCTTGTTTAACCGCCGGAGCTTCAACCAATCATGTTGCCAGTCAATCACCAAGCGAGAGAGCCAAAAGAAATCTATGTTGCTGGGCCAAAACTGCCCTCCCAGAAAATGCTCTTTTTGCTTGCCAACTATCTGCGACAGCTATGCTCGCCGGCCGACCATTTCGAATATTGACGAGAGGCCATAAACACGCCCAGCGGAAGTATATATATGTGTGTATGTTGTAAATATGTGTTGTAGAAAGAGGCCTTGGGCGATATGTAGAAAGCTCCATCGCGACCAAGGAACGAATGTTGATAATCTGACAAAGGAAAATTGGAATCGGTTCTTTTTTCTTCTCGAGGCCGGCGGCGTCCTTTTTCTTTAGATTCGGTTGTCAAAATAGGGCGAGGGATGCGAAAGAGGTTCATGGGCAAACCCATCCTATTTGCTGGTAGAAAAATTGGCACATTATATTCCGGCCCCGAGAACGACCGCACACAAGTGAGATGTGTAGCGCATCTTTTCTCGCGGGCGATCAAAAAAAAAAATCGAGTTCCCTTGAACACCGAGCTTGCATGTCCCGTTAACCCAAGAGAACCCATTCTCTATACATCCCAAAAATTGAATATCGCTTCCCCCATCCCGTCGTTGTAAACCAAAAAATAAATAAATCCCAACACTGGTATTTCCCCCTTATATCAGAATCATGAACGGAGGCCGAACCCACGACTTCCAAGAATCGTTGAACCAAGAAATCGTAGACGGTAAATTGGCGAGGTGTCGAAATTTACAAGATTTACAGGACGAAGGCGGCCAGACCGACGATACCGGCAAGGCCGGCGCCGGAGAGGACGGCCTTGCTGGCACCGCCAGTGGGGACGGCGGGAGGAGCGGTAGGGACAACACCACCGGTGCTGGCGGGAGGGTTGCCACCGGCAGGAGGAGCCTGGGTGGGAGTGGTGATGGTGGAGTTGGTGAAGGCAGGGGGAGCACCACCGCCGTTGCCAGAGGGAACAGCACCAGTAGGGGCAGCAGAGCCGCTGTATGCTCGTTAGTTGATTTGGTCTCTTGTGCTTCGGATCCGGCTGTCTGGAGCTTACCAAGTGACGCAGGCGACGCTGCTGGTGATGGTGACCGGGCGGGTGATGGTGCAGGGGCAGTCGGTGATGGTCAGAGTGGTGGGCTGGCGATTCATGTTAGTCTCGTGTGTCTCTCGCTGTCCGGGAAGTCGGTTGTAAGTACCTCAGTGACGGTGTAGGTCTTGGAGCCGTGGGTGATCTGCGTGGCGAAGGGGCAGTAGGTGGTGTAGACATCGACGACGTCGGTAACAACGGTGACGTTGCTAGGGGGGACGTAGACGGCAGAGACGCCAGCGGCGGCGAGAGCGACAGCGACGGTGAACTTCATTTTGTCGGATTAGGAATTAAACTCGAAGAGCTTTAATTAGGAGTATAGATGCTGAGGTCTGTTAAAGAATGAAATTGACAAAAGTGTCAAGGTAGGTTTGTAGGTGCTTAGCGAGCGTGAGTGTGGTGAGGGAGGAAAAGGATCAAGACCCAGAAGGGCTGTGGAGGAGACGAGCTTTATAACCAAAGAGCGAGACAAGACCTGGTGGAAAAAAACAACAAAAGCAGCAAAGCCAGGGGAAGCCGCCAGGGGTGTGGCTCGAGGGAGAGACAGAACCTGGCAACCTGGCGGAGAGTGGGTGGGCCGTTATGGATGCTGTGGATGGAGGGGGGGCAAAAGCAGCAGCCAAGATGGGGGCCCTTCTTCGGGGCTCCAGCTGCAGAAGCAAGACAAACAAGCACAAGCAGGGGAGAAAAAAAAAGAGCTCAGGATCATGGATCATGGATCATGGGCCTCCAGGGCGCCAGTGCGCGATGCAGGGGTGGACCGCGATGGGGCCCAAGATGGGCTCTGGTTGTCTAGGTCGATGCTAAGGTCGCTCCAGACGCCGGAAAAGCCACTCAATCAAAGGGACGCGTGGGTGGCGCCTTGCTGCCGTGTTTATTTTAATCTGTCGAATGAGGTGCTGCGATGGAGAGATTGGCAGTAATTGTACGAGAAGGTACATTATGTATCTACATTGAAGCTATCGGGCAGAAAAGCAAGGGACGGTGATGATGAGTGATGAGTGAAGTGATGGCACTCGGATGAGGTGAATGAGTGAAAGCGGGCGCTTGTGTTTGTGCTTGAGAATGCAATTGGAAGTCACTCGTACTCCGGACCTTTTTGCGCGGAATACGGTAACCTGGAGGTAATAACACTGCATGTCCTCACTCGTACGAGCCCACCTGGAAGTCGACTCCTCTCCAGGCACAGGCGGAACAAGTAAGCTTCTATTGATCGTCCCGACAGTTCCATATCGGGGCCCGAGTCTCTGTCTGCTCTGCCCCGTGCTCCTTGATGCTCACGCTCTCCTGCTCCGTATCTTACGCCAGCCCGCAAGGCCCCAGGACTTGGCGATGATCCGGTTCCAAGCGGCCCCTTATCTTCACAAACCTTGCACTTTGTTCGTATTATCGTACGCTCTGTGCTGCAACGCTCGATGAATCGATGAATCATGAACGGGCCAGGAAATTAACAGCTGCCAACTATTTGCCATTAGCAGCGTGCTAGTCGCTCTGTGCTGCGGTTCCCCTGCCTTTGCCCCTGGCAGGCCATCTGATCAAGTGTTTTTAGTGGCTCTGGGCCTGTTGGCGCTAATGCAGGAACCAAACCGTCTGTCAGCTTTCATCCCCTCGCCGCAGCCGGCAATTTTCCCATGACCGGCCAGCGATTGAAGCCATTCGATGGGCACGAGGAAGAGTCGTCTGGGTATGTATTCCTGAATGACAATCGTTGCTGGAAACGGTTCATGGTTTCTGACTGAAATCAAAGAGACGGGGATGGCATCTGGCCTGATTTGCCACGGCGAGATACTCTGCAGTATCCGAGTTCCGTCAATTACCGGAGAGAAAAGAAAAAAAAAAAAAGGAGGATTGCTCACATGCAATGCAGGGGTGCGTATCTCTCGCATGCCTATTCCAGCTGCATCAATCTCTCGCCCACCCAGACTATCTATCACCGATCACGACTCCGAAAGATACCAGAGGAAATATTTCCGCCGCCAATGCGAACGGACGGATATTACGGGGCCTCGTCTATGTGTGAGCGTTTAATACGAAGCACTCCATGTCTATCTACCTTACCTAGTACTGTAGGAGGCATAATACTAAACCGGCGCTCCGAAGCAGCACGGCTTTGGCTTCCAGGAAGAAACAAGACGGATCACGTGCAGCGTCTGGGCCCCCGGAAGCGAGGCGCCATGATTGGACGGGGAGCGAGTCCGGGCTCCGCTTCTTCTTCTTCCTCTTCGGCTTCCACGAGGATGGAATGCGTGCTGTCCATGTCCATGGCATGAGGACGTTGTCAATCTGCGACTCTGGCGGCATCGCCACTGATTCATGGGTCAAATCATCAATCCGTTCTCGTTATCGCTGCTTGCAGCTGTTCAGCCTGCAGTGCCAGCACCGTATCGTATCAGCAGCACCGCCGCCGCCGCCGAGCGACGTCCAGTCCATGCTGTGCTCCGTCGGTGAAGCCAAAAGCCCTCACTGAACGCGCACCTTGAATCCTGTCGCGCCGACGCCGAGGTGACCCCCTCCGCTAATTTCCCACCTACCCACTCGGCTTCCAGGGTGTTGGCCACTCATTGTTGGCCCTCGGGCTTTTTCTTTCTTTTTACTGCTGTTTTTGTCTCTTCGCTTGCGACAGCGAAATAGGGGAGAGACACGCAGCGAGACAGCCATGCATGTCTTGTGCGCCCAAAGGCAAGGGGCGGCATGAAAGTCAGACGGTTGCTGTGCTCCGTACCTGATCCTGATGGCTTGTTGTTTTGATTGTTGCCCGCGTGGTCTCACACCGTCTCATGGACGGTTCCAAAGTTGCCCGTTTTCCTGTCCGCCTGGCCCGGGGTTCCTTTGGGCAACGATCGTCGAGATTCACCCCCTTGATCCCATCTCGATTGTGACCAAGCGATCCTGATCGACCGCTCTTTTTTTGTTTCTTTTTGCTTTCTGCGGATGTTCTGGTGTCTCGGACGGCTCCTGCGGGCCATTGTCTGGGATGGCCGATCGCCGGAGACCTCGGCGTGTGTAGTACTAGCCCCTGCGATACGACCATTGATGGCTTCAAATGAGGGTATCTCGAGTCCTGATTTCGTCCTGCACGGTATTGTAGAGACTATTTCGCACTTGATCCATCCTTGACTGCTGTTTCTATTATTGCAGATGAAAGATGCAATACGAGCATTCGTGCCCTTTGATACGAGGCCCTGATGGAGCAAGCTATCCTCGTATAAAGCGTACCTGAGTCGATATCGCCACAGACTTGCCCTAGATGGATTCTTGATTCGAGCATGGCTGAAGCTTCGTACGCGAACGCGAACGCATTCACATGGAGAGCCCGTAATCCGCTTACTTGAGAACTGCTGGTCCCTTCTCCCTCGCATAGAAGCCCTACTCAAGATGAATCGTTGTCATAATTACCTGCGATACCTAGGTAGTGTTGGACGAGGCCGGCTCAAGCTCGCCCCCAAAAGCTTGATCTTCGCAAATCGGCTCTTCCGCGCCGCTTCGCAGCATACAACTGCTTGTGATACTCAGTAATATTACTCGAGAAAAAAGCTTATTGATACACGTACCTTACGTTATGGAGCGTGTAACCCTGCATTGTGTCTTGCTTGCTCGAATCCACCCTCAACGCGCCTTACTGCATGTTACAAGTATGTACGTACATGTAACATTGTGTCTCTTGATAGAGACCAGGATTCTGCTTGACCGCAGTTGTGGTCAAAAGGGACATGAGGTTGCATCTGCCAATTTCCACCAATTTTACATGTGACAACCACAATCTTTTCCTCTCTGCCGTGTTACATAGATACCGCTTGTTTCCCGTGGGGGTTAATGAAGCTACCTCATATACTGTAGGAGCTTTGGCTCCTCTGATAAGGACGCAGGTGTCCGACGCCTAGGAAGAGCTTTGGACCGAAAGTCGGTCGAGTGGCTGTGCTGCGAATGCATGTTTGACCCTCTAACGTCTAAGAAGATAGGCCCATTTCGAGGTTATTACAGAGTAAGGTAGCAGCACTCGATTCAGGCTCAAGTTTCTTATCGAATTCACGGCGGCAAATGTCGATATACCACTAGAAAACGACGGCAACGGCCAAATTAATTCCATCTCAACGGGCCGATATACGATGTTCATGGAGCCGTAAGTATCGACTACTACTACTAATACTTAGAAAGGCTCCTTGAAGCAGCATAAAAAGCCTCCGCCTTTTCCGTCTGCTTCTGAGACAAAGTCTCATATTGTTACCTTGGAGGCAAGACATGATTGCGGTGATGGCTCATGTTTATTTCAGTCGAACCAACAATTGTTCGATCACAATGGTGATTTTCTGACGATGGACGGGTTCCCGCATTGTTTCGGTCCAATGTCTGATATCAATTTCAATATCTAGTCTCGTAACCACGGAAACTTGTTCAAAAGAAACGGACTGTTGGGTTGTCGGCGATGTCATCAAAACCCATCTTCAGCACACATCCGCCCTTGGTCAAAACAATCATCTCCTACTACTCACCTGGATGACGTTTGTGCGGTGATGTCAATTGAATAAGGACGCCTCTCCGTTTTCACCAATTCTCGTGTTTTCGAAAAGGCACGATATGCTTCCATCTGCTCCAACAACGGCAAAGACAGGCAACCAAAAGCATTTGAGTGCTTATTCCGCCACCAGCGTTGCGCGCCTCAACGTCTTACATCCGCCAGCCACCTACGAAGGGCCATCGCCTTCAGGGTGTTTAAAAAAAAGAAAGAGCCCTCTGACAGCCCAAAGCGAAATCGCCATACAATCTTCAGATATTTTTCTCGACTTCCGTTCCCGTTGCAGAATATCCTCGCAGAAGACAAGAGCTCCATTCGGAGCCTCGGCATTCGGCAAAGAATGTTCCCGCCACGGAAAAGGAAGAGGAGTGTCGGGATTTCTATTGCTCCAACTCCTCCTCTCTGCATTACTAATGACGTGAAAATCGCTTGGACTATCGAGTTTGAGTGAGTGCCTCATTGTATTGTATCATGAAAGTGGGTTGGTGACGCAAGAATGCCTCTATATAAATTCAACTTCCATCTTGAAATATCCTATGCTTTTGTGAAGTGAGTGATCATAACTCATCCTAACTGCTGTAAACAACTGTAACCGTAACATACAACTACACCCTCTGTCTCATCATTCAGACAAAAAAATCCAACAGCATCAAAATGGCCGCTACGATGCGCGCAGTCGGTACGCCTCTTGCAAAACCCCCCGCAACCCCCAACATGATATACCTTACGGACAGCACTAATCAGTGACACAGACATCAAAGGTGGAAAAGGCGAACGAGACGCCCTCTTCATCAACCCCGAAACCCCCAAGCCGACCCCCGCCCCGGGCCAGGCCATCGTCAAGATCGCCGCCTTCGGCATCAACCGCATGGACATCATCCAGCGCCGCGGCTTCTACCCCGTGCCCCCGCAGGCCCCCAAGACGCTCGGCGTCGAGTTCAGCGGCACCATCGAGTCCTTTGGCTCCGAGGACGCCAGGAACGGGTTCCGGGTCGGCGACGAGGTCTTTGGGCTGGCGTACGGAGGGGCCTATGCCGAGTACATCGCCGTGAGCACAAAGATGCTGCTGCACAAGCCAAAGGAGCTCTCCCACGAGCAGGCCGCTGCCGTCCCCGAGGCGTGGATCACGGCGACGCAGGCGCTGCATCTGGTGCTGGGCTTCGTGCAAGGGAAGAGCATCCTCTGGCACGCCGGGGCCTCGGGCGTCTCTATTGCGGGGATCCAGCTGGCCAAGGCCGCCGGCGCATCTGAGATCTATGCCACGGCGGGCAGCGAGGAAAAGGTCAAGTTCATCACGAGCCAGCTCGGCGCCACCGCCGCCTTTAACTACAAGACGCAGGACTGGGTCAAGGAGATCAAGGAAAAGACGGGTGGCAAGGGCGTCGACTACATTGTCGACTTCATCGGCGGCGAGTACTTCATGAAGAACCTCGACGTGGCTGCCCAGGACGGCAGTGTGCTCCTCTTGGGCACTCTGAGCGGAGGAAGGGCCCCCGATGCAGACGTCGGCTTGATCCTGTACAAGCGCCTCCGTGTTCTGGGCAGCACTCTGCGGAGTCGTGATGAGGAGTATCAGGGTAAGCTGAGAGACAAGCTGGAGACGTATCTGGACGACTTTGCGTCACAAAAGTTCAAGATCTACCTGGACTTGGTGCTGCCCTGGGACAAGATCCAAGAGGCGCACGAGCACATGGAGAATGCAAGGAATTCCGGCAAAATCGTATGCACCATTTCTTAAGCATTTTTTTCTAGCTCCTCTCCTGCTGCAGCTAGGAAGTCGGGAGCAGTAAGGAAAGAAATAATGAACACAGCCCTCACACCTCTGCCATGTTAGCGTGATATCAGTGTTCTTTTAGCCATTTCAGCATCTGCTCGTATGCCGTGACCTGGGCATCCATAATGGCCGATTCCTGGTATTGACCTGTGACTGCGAATCCTGCTACTTATAAGACAATGCTCTCATCGAGTTGTGGAGAGGCAGACTTACCGTGCGGCACTCCGGGGTACACCTGCACCTCGTGCTCCAAATTGTCCCGCGTCATGATCTCTTCTCCAGCCTTTCGCACCTCATCGGTGAATAAAGCGTCGTTCTCAACACACACTAAGCTGAGTGGCGCTTGGAGGTCCTTGAAATCGTCCGGCGTCACCGATGCGGCATGTGCCAGCGCTCCGGCTTTGATATACGGCCCCTTGGTCACCATGCCCGACTCTTCATCGGTACCCGTGTCATGGGAACCTTTGGCCAAAAGGAGCACGTAGCGACCACCAACACAGTATCCTGCTGCATAAATCCCTTCACCATATTTTATAGAGTCTGGATACTGTTCGTGTGCTGCCTCAATTACCTTGAGCAGTATCGGCATGATTTTGGTCTCCGTCACTCGCGCCAGCCACATATCGATCATGAAGGACTTTGCCACCTCGACGGCCTTGAGCTTGATTTGCTCAAGCAGAGACGTCGAGTTGTCCGCGAAATAAGCTTCTTTCCCCCCTGGAGCTGTTTCACCGCCAAACATGTCCGGCATGAGGACAAGGAAGCCTTCGGAGGCATACATGTCTGCTTGGATCTGGTTATTGGTGGATTTGATGCCCGTTCCGCCGGTAAGAAGGAGGAGGAGCCGGGATGGTGTATGGGGATAGTCGGCTGGCTTTGAGATGTACACCTGGAATTCATCGGGCATTAGATGCATGTGCATGTGCGTCTAGAGGTATGGAAGCTCCAGCACGGCTTGGACATACGTCGATGTCGTTCAGCTTAATGATTTCGCCGGTTGGTCCCTGACCGGCAGCTGTGCTATGTTAGCGACGGTGCTTGTACTCGTAGATGCAGACGCGGTCGCATTACGGGTCGGTCTGTCGGTCACGCAGTGCTCGTGTTGGCCCATCGGCGAGCTTTCATCTACCAATGCGGCGTCTTCTTGCGCATCGCTCTCCGGCGACCTTGTTGCAATCGGAAGCTCCGTCATTGCTGCTGGCGGGAGCTCGTATGTGGTGGTGAATACAGAGAAGGTGCCAAATGACGAAGGGAAATGTTGAAGGTAGCAGTTGGAAGAGTAATAGGACGATACGAGATGAGAGATGATAGACACGGGCCAGCTGACGTGTTGTCTGTCCTGAGACTCTGGCGCTAGGTTCAACGTCATGCGGTTGTCGAGTGAGAAGTGCGGAAGGGAACGGCTATCCGACACTGTAAACAGAAAAGGTACCTCTGCGTTCCATGGTGGTGGGCGGAACGTGGAAGTCTCCCGCCTCTGCAACTGTGAAGCGAAAACAGCTCTCGTTTCTTCATCCTCTTCCTAGATACTATAGAAAGAAGCATATATAATATAGAAGTGTATATTAATAGTAGCAGGAGCAGAAGCCTTCCTTTCTACTTTAGTAGCAATAATAATCTACGATCTTGAGGCATGCTGGTATCCGGTTGTCCGATGTCAGTGACGCTTCACAACCTTTCTCGTACGGCCATTGTTGAAACTATGCAAATTCACATCTATTGCACAGTTGTAATTCTACGGAGACTTGAGGATATCGACCAATCCGAATCTTTGTTCCATCGACCTCAGCCATATTTAGGCTTCAAGTGCTCTGGTCGTGGCGCTGTTGAGAGACCGACGACCAAAGTTGGTACATCTTCAGGCAACAACCCCGCTGACCCCGCCATCACGTGACGTCTCGTCGCCTCTCAACGCGTAAAGCGAAACGCGTCGCGGGTTTGTCAGGACTTGCGCTTGGTATTAGTTCACAGCTGTGTGCAGTGGCCAGACAAACCAAGTTTTGCCAACTTCACATCTGCAGACGAGACGGCATCATCACATCAGCCAAAATGGACGCCGAATCAGCATTATCACGGGGCTGCATCGCGTAAGTTGACTGCCAACGCCATGCTTCATGCCTGCTGTGTTGAATCCCCACTGATCCGAGTGTATAGGGCCATCTTCAATGACCCCGATCAGGCCGCAAAGCATTTCCCCGTGCCCGTGATGCAGTGCCTGCAGATCAAGCAGATGGCGCCGTCAGGGCAGGGCGGTGATAGGTATCGGCTGGTCATGAGCGACGGAGTCAACTACGTCCAGACCATGCTCGCTACCCAGGCAAACCATGTCATTCACGACAACAAGCTCGAGAGGGGCTGCCTGACCCGAGTTAAGCAGTACACGCCCAACGTCTTGAAGGGAAAGAAGTAAGAAGCGATCAAGACGGTATGTCTGACAGAAGGCGGCTGACACAGTGGACAGCATCCTCGTCATTCTAGACCTCGAGGTCATCGAGTCTCTCGGCGTGCACGACAAGATTGGTGACCCAGTGGTCCTCGAGCCTAGAGCGGCCGAGACGACGATTGCCGGAAACGACTTTTACGGAGCCAAAAAGGAGGAGGCGGATGTCAAGCCACAGATGCAGCAGCTTCAGTCCATGCCGGCAAGGACAGCCACGCACTCGGGTGCCAACATATACCCCATCGAGGCCCTGTCGCCCTTCTCCAGCAAATGGACGATCAAGGCGCGCGTGACGTTCAAGTCCGACATCAAGACATGGCACAAGCCGACCGGAGAAGGAAAGCTTTTCAGTGTCAACCTCCTGGACGAGAGTGGCGAGATCAAGGCCACGGGCTTCAACGATCAGTGCGACGCCTTTTATGACATTCTTCAAGAGGGGTCGGTCTACTATATCTCTAGCCCTTGCAGGGTCTCGCTTGCCAAGAAGCAGTTCAGCAACCTGCCAAACGATTACGAGCTTGCATTTGAGCGTGAGACAGTCATCGAAAAGGCAGAGGACCAGACCAACGTGCCTCAGGTCAGGTTCAACTTCTGCACCATTCAAGAATTGCAGAGCGTGGAAAAGGACAGCACCGTCGATGTGATTGGCGTGCTGAAGGAGGTCGCAGAAGTCACCGAGATCACATCAAAGAAGGATGGCCGACCTTTTCAGAAGCGTGAACTGACTCTGGTGGACGACACTGGCTATTCAGTGCGCGTCACAATCTGGGGCAAGACGGCAAGCTCATTCGACGCCAACCCGGAATCCGTGGTGGCTTTCAAGGGCACCAAGGTATCAGACTTTGGCGGCAAGAGCTTGAGTCTGCTCTCGTCGGGGACCATGACTGTGGATCCCGATATCCCTGATGCCTACCGCCTCAAGGGCTGGTATGATTCAGCTGGCCGAACAGACACCTTTGCCACCCATCAGAACCTGGCCGGCGTGGCCGGCGCAACTGGCCGAAAGGAGGAGATCAAGACAATTGCCCAGGTCAAGGACGAGAACCTCGGCGTGGACGACCAGGCGTACTACACGATCAAAGCCACCATTGTCTTTGTCAAGCAGGACAACTTTTGCTATCCTGCTTGCTCTAACCAAGGATGCAACAAAAAGGTGACACCAATGCCGGATGGTACATGGCAGTGCGAGAAGTGCAGCGTATCACACGACAAGCCAGACTACCGCTACATCATGCAACTCAACGTGGCAGATCACACAAGCCATCAGTGGCTGAGCTGCTTCGACGACACGGGCAGGATAATAGTGGGCATGTCTGCCAACGAGCTTATGGAGCTCAAGGAGAATGACGATGCCAAGTTCATGGCCGTGTTTGAGGCAGTCAACTGCAAGAAGCTGACGTTCAGATGCAGAGCCAAGATGGACAATTTTGGTGATACTCAGAGGTATGTTACAACTCTCATAATTCAAGTTGGGCAACAGCGACTGACAAGTTGTTTAGGGTGCGATACCAAGTCATGAGTGCTTCGTTGATAGACTACAAGTCAGAGGGTCAGAAATTGGTGGAGTTGATTAAGCAGTTTAACATTTAACTGGGCTGACTTGATGCTCAACATATATGACTATGAAGGAGGTTTATACTGGGCGAGAGCTCGAAACATTACTGTTGTACCCTAACTATGTAGCAGGGAGCTGTCTCATGAAGCAGCTGGGGATATAGGAACAGCAAATCTAAAGAGCTGTTACCGCATGTCCATCTACGAGTGCAGCGATCCACGTGACGAGTGACGAGCGAGCTGCATGAGATGCCAAGATTCGTCAACAATCTGCTCCGTGACCAATCGAACACCCAGGCCACGGACAAATGGGTGACCGACACTGTGCCTTGCGCGCTGTTCTGGCCGTCTTGCGTCTGCTGGAGCGATGCTGCTTCGCACTTTGCTGGTGGTGCAAGCTGCTTGTCAAAAGCGGCAGCCTGCATCCAGTGTCGCCCCCTTTGCGGTCCGAGAAAGGAAGCTGGGGGATGACAATGGCACAAGGAGATGGCTGAGTGATTGGGGGGGATCGATGAAGCAGTTCAAGTTCATACGGAGTACTTTGAGTTCTTGCTTGGGCGGGTGCTAGCTTTGGTGTGAGAAGATGTGTGAGAGATGCTGGTGTAAGGGTTAGGGCGGCGTGGCTCCCAGCCACCAGGATATGCGGTTCCTGGTTCCAGGGTATTTGACGAGATTCAATCCTTTAGAAGAGGAGGGCAATGAGTAGTTGATTAGATTTCCAATGGCAAATTCATCCTAGCGACTGCCAGGACTATTGGAGGGATCGCCCGACTTACAACCCTCATGAATCACCAGACAAAGAGGGGAAACGCTTCAGCAGCGGGTACAGTTAGTACCTGATAGTAGAAGTCACCGTGACGGAGCTTGTTCTTTTCTTAGCCCTTTTGCCGTTGGGTGTGGCAGCTGTGTTAGGCTCGCGCCGTCGCGAAAGAGGCTTGATGGCGGCTGTTAAAATGCCTCTTCCGTCTCTTGATGTATTCACATGACGACGGCTGGTTCTGGCGACGAGTCTCATAAAGTCACGATAGATGATAAGGAAGATGGAAAACACATGACAGTGGCTTCGATTTCATGGTCATCACGCATTGCTCACTACCTATGAAACGTTGCCCGGCGGTTTTGATGGTGTCGCAGTGGTTCCAACAGCAGCTGAGCGGGTGGAGGCGCTGCTGCATCTGCACTGTTTTGCATATACCCGCGGCATGAAGAGTCGGAGCTGAACAAGCCTAGTCGTGCTTATGCTGCAGTTGTATCTGTTTCAGAGACTGATATCACAAAAGACACATCTCAAAAAAAAAAAAAAAAAAAAAAAAAAAAGATTTAGCAGTTGAATACCTGCTGTCCATACGTCAAGCTGTCATCTACAGTCAACTACAGGCACAAGGTCCGCTAGGCCGTGGCGTCAACGGCCGACCGGCGCCGTCGCTCCCGCCAGAGACGGGCCCCGATGTCTGATTTGACGGCTGCGGTCCCGGCTAATCGTCCAGCTGCATGCAAACAATTCGCAAAGGGGAAAGGCGACGATGGTTGCTTCTGCAATCTGCACATCTGGCTGTCTGTAGTAGTACCGGGTATCAGGCACGGCCTCCAAGATGACACTGTACAAGTATAGTAGTAGTCGCAGCGTCGTATGTGGGTGGTGGCACTCGATATAGTATCGCCCCGCCTCCGTCAGACCAGCGCAGTTTCAATTCCTGCCTCCTACATCGACATCACGCTCCCATCGCCGTCAAATCAGATCCCCCATTCCAGCTGTCCCCGATCGTGTCGTGCTGCGAATAGACCGTCTCGCTGCATCTCCATCGTCTCTGCCTCTGCTTCCCGGCCCTCGACGAATCCGCATCCGCCATGCGCCAGCGGTCCGTCGTCACCGTGCCACCCCCTGCATCGTGAACCTTGCGAATCGAACCGAAAAAGCGAGCTTTTGGGATCTGCACCAAGGCTGGCGGCCACCGGGGGGGCCCAGCTGCTGCTGCCACTGTCAACTGCCAGGCGTCTCACCAACCACCTGGTCGCTTTTTCTCTTTCTTTTTCTCTTCTCTCCAGATTTCCTGCCTTGCGCCTTTCATTCGTCCTCACGCCTCGCTCTTTGTTCGCCGAGCGCCGTCATTCTTTTTCCCTTTGGCTTCTTGCTCGCTCTTCCGCTGCTGCGTGCGTCCAATCACCGACTCGACAGCGTCTCACCCGTCGCCTCAGCACTGCGCCCGGCCCTTTGGTGGCCAAGCTGTACAGGCACGAGTTTCATTGAGCTGCTTTGCCGTTTCCTCTCGTTCTTTCGGTTCTTGGGACAGGACCCCGTTGACGCAGACTCAGCCCCGGGGTCCCTCAGCTTACCTGCTTCTGCCTGCCTTCTCGCCTCAGATTGGCCGTCGAGGTCCTGGGACCCAGCAGCACGTCTCGCTCGCCTCGCAAATCACATCGCTGGCCGGGCCACTCACGAGCGCGCCGCAGTCTGATCTCGATTAGCTGGCTGCTCGCCAACTGCGGCGCCCTGTCCAGTCCAGCGCAAATCACTTGTCCATCACCATGCGAAGCGGCCCCTGTATCAACCACGCCGCCGCCACGTAGTCCGTGAATTCCGCTACTAGTGGCAGCCTGTGCTTCGTCCCCAACAGCTCGAAGCCTGCTCGTACGCCCTGTGCTCCCAGCAACAGTTTTGAATTTCGACAATGGCGGCGCCTCGGATGAATGGCAGCCCCGTGCCTGAGGCTGCGGCTCCGCGCCAGTTCAAGAAGCACCGGGTCCTGCCGCGGCCGCACAACGACCAGGCGCACGATGGCTCCAGGCGCAACCCCCATCTGACCAGCGGAGCGCCGGTGCCCAGAAGCTCGACGCCTCACCCGATCCTTAACTCGCAGCCTTTAAAGCACCAGCTTAGGAGGATAGGCACCGGGCCTGATCTGCCTCCAACGCCGCCCGCGCACTCCAACGCCTCCTCCAGCAGCCAGTCCGCCGCGGCTCCGAGCCCAACTAGCACCGAAGACAGCGTTAGGCTGCTGAGCGCCGTCGCGAACCGACCGCCAGCCACCCCCCCTGACCAGCGCAGCCCCCCGACGCCAGATGTCACTCCGCCGCACCCTTCAAGCTACGCCAAGGTTCCGCGTCCGAGTATAAAGGGCCGCAATACTTCGGGGAGCACCATGGGCCCGGAGTCGAGGGCCGAATCCTTCATCACTGCCCGCGAGGAAGTGACGTCTTCGGAGGACGAGGCCGGGAGGGCTGCCGGATGGCGCCGCAGGGATTCCATAGCCTCGCAAACAACCGTCACCATACCTGCCAGCGCCGTTGCTATTGATGACGATGCGGCACGCACCACGACGCCTTCAGACAGAACGCCGACGAATGATGGAGGGCGAAGAGAAGGCGACGGCACACCAAAGGCAGAGGCCCAAGCTGCTGAACATGTCGACAGACAGGGCACAACTTTCCGAGATGGACATTCGCGGGATGCCCGCCTCTCGGGTGTGATAATGTCGCAGCAGAATCAGTCTCAACGACGATCACCAAGAGTGTCGCGGCCGGTTGTGCACCATGAGGCTGTCATCCAAGACAAGGTGTCTGCTGCGCCTACGGACGCCACGAAAGCCGTGCGCAATATGCGACTTGACGAGGCCGCACCTGTGACCTCGTCACCAAAGAACCCTGATGATCAAAAGGCTGCCAAGTTGGCTCATCCGCAGGCCGAGGCCGCGGCGAAACGAGACCGCCCGTTGAGCACATCCAGCCAAGCAACATCAATCGTCGAGGTCGTCCTGGTGGACGGACCGCCCAAGAGAGAAAGAAAATTGCGCCATATGCGGAAGCAAAGTACTTTGAGGAAAGCGACTGATAATAGGGAGGAGGCCGGCCTGATGGCCCGTTCCGAAGACGTACGCGAAGAGGCTTCAAAGGTCCCCAAGGTCCCGCAGAGTCCAAAACTGGAACCGTATGATCGCGAAAGTCAAGTCTCAACAGTGGCGCACTCGGTGAACCCCCCACCCATCTCAAGTAGAACCGCGAGACGAGAGATCTGGAAGAGCGGCGCTATCCCTGTGGTTATCGTCCCTGATCGGCGATCTTCGAGAGGTCCCAAGAGCAGGGAGCCTTCCCTTCGATCCACATCCAGCAAGCACTCGGGCAGGTCCAAGAGCATCAAGTCTGTCTCTGCTCACTCTCCCTCGTCATCTGCAAGCTCAAGCTCTGGGCCTGTCTTTGAACGCCCTGCTCGCCGGAGTCGGGCATACTCCGAGTCGGATGGATCCGTGCGGACGATGGACTTTCCTCCCACGATTCCGCAGCGGTCTTCATCGCTGTCCGCCCCAACGAGCCGCAACATCTCCAGGGCTGGCTCGGTGACTGGTGTCTCGGTAACCGCCAGCAGTGTCAAGGTCCACGTCGCCGAGGTCGAGGAGCCAGCCATTCCTCGCTTCAGCCAGGAAGTGCACATCATCTCTCCCAGCACGCCGTCGCTTCCCCCGGCATCCCCAGAGATGAAAGGCCTGGAAAGGGAGGAAACAGTGAGCGGCCTTGGAATTGACCAGCACGATGACGTGCTCTCTGTGAAGAAGATTCCACCACTGCGGAACACTCCCTTTTCGGTCGCGTCCATGGACACGTGTGCAACGGCGCCTGAGCTGTCCGAGGCTCTCGCTATCCAGATGTTTCCTCACCAAAACTCATCGGTCGTCATGGTTGACCATTCGACTCGGCCATCAGAGACAGCGTCGGCCAAGCGCTTATCCAGCCCTCCGAACTCAACGATGGCGCATCTGCACGAGCAAAAACCCGCCACTCCTCTCCAAAGGCGATTCTCCTCGCCTGCGGTCGATTCACCCCTGCGCAACCCGCGGGCTCCACCTCAGCCGCCATCGCACCCGCCTGCCATCAACTTCATTCCCGCCACGCCTTCAGGCATGACACCTGCTGCCGAGCGAGCCATTCTCCAGGGCAACTACTTCGAGTCGTTGAATGAGAAGCCTCCTCGACGGGCTTCTATCGTCAGACGAGCATTCAGCCGACGACGCCATTCTATCGATTACGTACCGACTTCACGGGGGTCGGGCTTCCTGGCCAGGGCCTTTTCTCTCTCGCGGAGGAACCGCGATGATAGCGACATCTCCCTCTACAGAGACAACGATAAACCGACCGAGGAGGACAAGCTGCATCCGTTCTGGCGCCCACAGTGGATTAGTGATGATGATTCGGAGCCTTGGGACGATGATGAGTACCGAAGTGACGACGAAGAGGACGACGATGAAGTCTATCGATACCCTCCCGTAGACAACCGCCCACGGAGGCACACCAGGAGCTTTGGCCAAAAGGTGAGGGAGACGCTTTCACTTTTGCCATCACAAGAGTACCACGTCGACGACGTGCATGGGCCACAGCGCCGAACAATTCGACGGACATCGAGTGGCAATCTGCGAATTGTACGCCGCAAGGTCAGCTCCGAGTCAATGAGACGAAGACAGAGCCCAGGATGGAAGGTGAATGAAGAGCCTCGCAAAGGCTTCTGGCGGAGGCGAAGCATTAGCCGAGGCGGGATGGGCTCACGGCGATTTTCCATTGGAAGCAAGTTGGGGGAAATCCAGAACATTCCCCAGATGATTAGCGAGCGACGACGCGAGAAGCGGTCACAGCGACTTCGACAGATGATTAGCGGTCCGAAAGAGGTTCGAGACAATGTTGGCGAAGTCATTATTCGTGGCAACGGCGTGGTTCAAGCCGACACAAACCGACGATTTGGCAACAACAACTGGTGAAGGGCTTTGCGCCATCTGCTTGTGTTTTTCTTTTCTTTATTCTCCTTATTTGCAACTCTTTCTCATCCAAGCAATGACGACCGCGAAGAGCGAATGATTTTCGAAGACGAACGATTTTGAAGACGAAATGATGGGACACATGGGTAGATGACCAACGATTTGCGTTACGATACTTCTGCAACGACTGACGATTTTGACGATTTTGCCTTGGATGATGGAAGCCACAGCTTGTGCTTATGAATCCCCCCCTTCTCTTTGCCAACACAGGAAACGTTGGATGAAAAAAGGCTATATGGAGTGATTTAAGTTTTCAACGTCTCATCTTAATATGCTCTCATCCAGATCTCTACTTGAATATTCAGAGCTACGCTTTTGAGTTACGTTTGTTCATTTTTTCTTTCCTCTGTTCCTCTTTTTCCACGTTGGTTTTCTTTTTTCTTTCATGTTGCTGGTCAATACTGGACCTTGCACGAAGAACACGGGATTTTAAAGCATGGGGGAGGCTAGATTGATTGTTTTATTTTTTTCTCAACTCGTTTTTTTTTTTTTTTTTTTTGCTTTCTTGCGAGGCATGAATGATCTGGAGACGAATGAGAAGCCTTTTTCTGATTACTGTTGCTTTTTACCCTTTCTTCCGTCTTGCATCTTGCGCTTTTTCTTCTCTCGTGTCAGTGTTGATGTCAGATGTACTATAGAAGATGTAGGTCAAAGGAGAGAGGGGGAGGAATCTGAGCTGTTATGATGTCTTGTCATTTGCGGGCAATGGATAGTCCGTCGTGCTCATCAGATGTTGTTGCAAAGTGAAAGCGGAACGGGACTTTGAGAAGAAAACGAGAAACGATGTGCTTTGATGCGAAAGCTAGTCTTCCGAGTGATTCAATGCAAAAGCTTTTCAGACTATAGCTATGCGTTTCATCCTCCTTCTACTGAAACAGGTGTATATGCTCTCAACTGTGCAAAGAAAATAGTAAAAGAAAAACGCCTCAATGCGCCTAGTATTACCCTTCATTCTTGGATACACACAAACCATCCCGCATATCAGAAAAATCACAGAACCAAATGTTTCACATCTCCAAGTCCCCATCACCGCCTATCCTGTCCAGGCGCAGGAGGCGGCCCCCCAGCCGGAAACCCAGGCGGCGGAAACGAGTGCTGGCCCGGCGGAGGCACGGGCATGCCGGGCATACCGGGGAAGCCCGGCGGCGGGAGACCAGCAGCAGCGGCGGCGGCAGGGGCACCGGGCGCGCCGGGGGGCGGGAAGGGCGGGAGGCCGGCTGGCGGAGGGAAGGGCAGGCCGTTGGGGGGCATCGGGGGCATTCCGTTGGGGCCCGGGGGGAAGGGGGGCATGCCGGGGATGGGCATGCCGCGGCCGCCGGGGGGTGCTGTATGTCGAAAGAGGTTTAGCAAAGACCTGTGATGGGGATGGAAAAAAGAGATGATGTTGGGAAACGTACGTGGGAGACCTGAAGGGAATTGGCTGGGAGGAGCGCCGGGCATGCCTGGGAATGGAGGAGGGATGCCTAGGAGCAATGAGAGTTAGCCTTTTCCCCTTTCTTACGCCTTCTCGTCTATCTTTTCCAACTACACCACGCAAGAAAAAGCCATGGGCCGTAGCGTAGTTTGGAGCATTGATTGTAGAAATATATCATACCTGAGGGGAAGCCAAACGCAGGAAAGCCCTGCCCGGGCTGGTTCTGGAGAAGCATCGGGTTCGCGTGGGCCTGGCCCTCGGCGGCGTAGGAAGAAGTGATGGAGTCAATGACCGACTGCGCCTTTTCGTGTCCGATTTCTATACGAGGTCAACCGTTTTGCTGTCAGTGGCGAAAGTGATCTTTGGGGGGGCAAGGGGGATGAGAGAGTTGAGGGAAGAAGAAGAAGACTCACGCTGGTAATAGTCTACCACGTTGCGCAGGTGGTTTCGGCCGCTGTTGTGAGCCTTGCGCACGGACATGGAGTCGTGCGTGAGGTAGACATCGCAGTAGTCGCCTTTGATGGAAAAGGTTAGATGGGGGGAAAAGTTTGGAGCGCGTCGCGGCGATGGGTAGTTAAGACGTACAAAAGACTGTTTGCGATGGGAGGTTAGCTTTTGCGTCAATTGAGGAAGGGGATACCTCTGGAGATGGGAACGGGAGGGGGGAAAACATACACTTTGGCATCGTGTCTTGGAATCAGCTGTCGTTGCTATTCTTGTTGTGTTGAGAAGAAATGCGACAGAATTCGAGCAAGTTTGGCTATAGAAGGAACGTAACGAATTGTATGAAGGCAAAAGATTCCGAGGCTGAACCCCCGTCCCTTCTCTTCTCCAAAGGCCGACAAGGCTGCCCCACACGTGACGCCGAGTCTTATCGACCGGCTCTCTGATTGGCCACAGCAACTTGACCTCTTATCGATTTCCTCAGCCACAGTAGCGGCAAGCCCCCCCAAACGCGACACCTGTTGTCTTTCTGGGGCTGGTGCGAATTCAAGGGAACTGAGAGTGAAGCTGCCAGGGTGGTGTCTTCAACACCGATGAACTAGAATCGCAACTCGGCATTGCGAACAAACCCCCCAAACGGAACAGAGCTCGAACCAATTCATCGGCCCCGAGACGAGAGAGAGCTCTTGTATTCAAAGCTTCGAACACCTAGAGACAAACGACAACAAGAGAAAAAAGGGGGCCAATGGCGCAAACGGCCTTTTCGCCCATGCAGTGGCTCTGCAGCCTCCTGCTCCTCGCCAGCGCCGCCAGCGCCCTCAAGTTCGACCTCGTCGCGCACACGGGCGGCGAGAGCCTCAAGAAGGAGCGGTGCATCCGCAACTTTGTCGGCAGCGACACGCTCGTCGTGGTGACGTCCACTGTGGACGGGTACAAGGGGGACGGCATGGTGGTGAACATTCATGTATGTTTTGACGATGATCGAGGGGTGATGATGGGGGAAGCTGACTGGAGACATTTTGAAATGATGGATAGGTCCGTGATGCCATTGGAAACGAATACGGACGAGCAAAGGACGTTGCTGGCGAGTCGAGGATCGTCTTTACTTCGCATGCGGACGCTGCTTTTGACGTCTGCTTCGAAAACCTCATGGTCGGCCGTACGTTTCCCTCCTCCCTCAAGATAAAACCAACACAAAACACTCACTCACTCCCCCCTTTCCTACCCACACCACGTCTTTGATTCGCGGAATATCAAATCTAATCATTCATTTTTCACGCAAAACAGCCAACAAGCCCGTCATCAACATCCGCACAGTCGAGCTCGACATCGACATTGGCGCCGACGCAAAGGACTGGTCCGCCATCCAGGCCACCGAGAAGCTCAAGCCCGTCGAGGCCGAGCTGCGCCGCATCGAGGAGCTCACCGCTGAGGTCGTCCACGAGATGGAGTACCTGCGCCAGCGCGAGCAGAAGCTGCGCGACACCAACGAGAGCACCAACAACCGCGTCAAGTGGTTCGGCGTCGGCACCACCTGGCTGCTCGTCATCCTGTGGGCGTGGCAGATTATGTACCTCCGGGCGTACTTTAGGTCCAAGCACTTGATCTAAACGGTGACGTTGGAAAAAACTGTCTCATGTTTTCATGTTCTCTTTTTGGTGCTGAGGGAATTGGGGGGTTGGGGGGGGGAAAGGGGGGTGGTGGGCGAGAATGATGGGGGAAACGGGGGGGCAGAGCGTTTCCCTTGTGTGGACGATGCATTGGGAGCGTTTTTTCATCATCAACTTGGGCGGCGGCTGTTGCTGCTTGTTGACATCCGGATAAAGGAGGGGGGAAAGCGGTCTAGGCCGGCGTTTGCTATATCATGATGCATGATCCATCGGGATGAGGGTACACAAAAAGGGGGGGGGGTTGAATTGGGAAAGAAACCTCTAAAACCTCAAAACAAGAAATTCTTATACACTGACGCATAGTCTTCGTCTTGCCGTCCTGCTGCTGCGAACCCATGTCCCTAGCGAACAATACCTCTTTTGAGAAATCCATTCCAAGGAACGCTAAGTATAAGGACTCCAGGTAGATAAAGGTCACGCAAAGTGCCCCCCCGGTAGCAAAATCAGAAGACGAGGTGCGAGGAATAGTCTCACAGTCACTACCTACCATTCTCATCTTGAAGAGGAAGAAAGGTGTAGATACAACAACGTCAACGCTTCAACTATCCTCCTCGCGGCCACCCTGCCTCCGATCTTTCTTCTTCATCACGCAGCTTCACTTCGCATTCCAAAGGTCGAAGCCTTGCAGCTCTTCCACCCCCTTGATTTTCCCAATGACATGGGTATATAACGTCCTCCACCCCAATGTCCACCTGTCAAGCCCGCCCAAAAAACGACCGCCAGTCTAGAAGTCTGAACAGAAAGGCAGACAGAGAGAAATCAGGCGCGGATTGGAGCAACTGAACCGCCAAAAAAAGTCCCAATCAACCGAACCACCGGCCTACCCACCACGGCAATAAATGAAAGAGAGAAAGGAAAAAGGGCTAAAAGAGAAGGCGGGAAATTCACCAAAATCAAACCGAGCGCCTTGCCGTCTCGTCTCGTCGTCAGTATGTCTCATGAATAACAGAAGAAGAAAGATCAAAGCAGAGTCCGTATAAAGCCCTCGTAGAAGAGCCCGCGCAGAAGAGCCCGCGCAAAAGGAGGGAAAAGAGGTGAGGGCAAGGGTATCATGAAGGAAGCGGGCGTTTGGAAAAGGCGAGATAAGATGCTGTGATGAGGAAACAGAGAGAGGACGAAAGAAGGGTCTCCGAATCTTCTTCTCGGTTTCCCCTCATCATCCACCTCCCTCGGGCAGTATGCTGCTCAAGCTTCGCAACACCATGACGATGGGCAGGTCCTTGGTTCCCGCCCTCTTCCTCTCCCTCTCTTCTCGCTCTTTCAACCTCGCGGCGCTCAAAGCCAGTACTCGGTCCGCCTCCTTGCCCGCGACCTTGACCCGCTGCTCCAGCTTGTGGACGTTGTCTGCCAACTGATCTACTTCGAATTCCAGAGACGATTGGATTTGCCGTAACCGCGTTTGTGTCTGTGATCGTATGCTGGCAAAGCTGTTGGTTTCATCGACTAGGAAGCCCCTGATTTTACCTTCTTCTGGATCTAACAGGTCGAAATCGGGCAATGTGATTGTGTCTGCGTCTTTCTCTTGTGGCGTGAATAGAGGCGGTTGTTCGGGAGGTGGTTTCCGTATTGCCAGCCACGCCTTCTTCTCTTCTTGCAGTCTACATCTGAGTTAGCATATATACTGATGTGAACTACCCAGACGGAACTTGCCTCTTGATTCTTGCCTGCAGAACTGCCAATTTCTCGTCCAGCTCAGCATTCCGAGGATTCGGTTTCATTACGACGGGCGCTTTGGGCGCATGGTCCTCTCTGTTGAACCAATCTGAAAATCCCGATCTTGTCGCAAAATCCTTTAGTAGCTGGTCTTGAATCGCGCGAGCTGGGATCAAAAAAAGTCAGCAAAGTGATGGCAAAATCAACCAAGTCAAAGAAAGCGCCCACCTCCAAGAACTGCACCAGAGTTGACAGTGCCGCGCGGCTTCGCCGACAGCGCTCGCTCACCGCACCATATCAACAGCTGCTTCATCCGCCGCGGCTCCAGCAAATCCGCTTCAATGTGCTTGTAAAACGCAGAGGTGCTGACTTCGCGATGCGGAATAGCCGCCTGTCCGCTCTCTATGAGCGAGCTCGCTCTGCGTCCGCGAGATCCCAGACTGCTTCTTCGGCTCCCGTTGGCCCCCTTCTTTCTCATTTCCTTGTTCCGGTTAATGATGGGCGTGTCGCTCATTGGCAGCGCAATCTTGGTGGCCCTTGTAGCCGTCTCTTGCACCGGCGACTCTGCCATTGAGTCATCTCCTTCTCCCTCCTGTACCGCCGGTGGCGCTTTGGATTTTGGTGCCTTCTTGGTGCGCACCTGAGTAGTTGAAGAGCCATTAGTCCGTGGCGGAGCCTGCTGCTCTTCAACTGAAGCATATTCGTTTGAAAGCCGCGAGCTCTTTCTCGTTCCTTTCCTCGAGACCTTGGCGGGCGGCTCGTCCTGGAGCGCGTCATTTGATACTTTTCGTCGTGAGGAGGACTTTTTCGTCGTCGTGGTCGTCGTCGCCGCCGCAATCAGATCCACCTGCTCATCACTGCCAATCGATTCCCTCGCCGCCCGCTCCCTCGCCGCTACAGCCGCCGCAGAAGGCCTCCCTCTCGACGATTTCCTCACGGGAAGATCCACCGCCGGCTGCTGCTCATCTTTTTTCGCCTTTTTCGATTTCCGCACAAACTGAAAGTCGTCGTCTTGTTCGTAATCCGCGGCTAGTGTTTCTCCCAAGTCAGCATACGCGTGTCCCCTCTGTCCTCATCGCCTCTGTTCCCCCGCCTCCCCCCCTCCTCCTCTTCACCTCCTCCCCTCTTCCTTTCTTTTCTTTTCTCGAGCAAATATGGGGGAAAGGGCCAAACAAACCCGGCTGGCGCTTTGATCGGCGCACTGGCTGGTCGCTCATGCTAAGAAGTTCCAGCGGCTGTCGAAGAGTTACGAGAGTCGTCATCGATGGCTTCTTCGGAAGCTCCCCTGAATGGATCGCATGAGATAATTTCAAGAGGATGTCGTCTCCAGGCGCCGGGGGCTCGTGCCTGCCAGGGGCCAAATGGGCGAAAGAAACAAAATAAGATGCTCGTCGGCGGGGTTTTTAAAAATGTCGCGTGTTCGCTGAGGACGTTGAAAGAGGAAACTAGCTTCTCAGCCTTGTCGCGTCAAATGCCTGCGCGCGTGTCGCTCGTCCGGCGCATCAAGGTCGCGCAATCGCAGGGGAGGGTCCGTCACGCGGTGTGAAAGCTGCGGGATCCAGCCGTATCGATGATGCGCTTGCACTGCTGCGTCGTGCCGGGCGAGGAGTCGAGGTTGATCGTCAAGAGACCGCCAAAGTGCTTCTTTCTCTCTTGGCCTGGTTGTGTTTACTTTTAGGATCATGGGCGGAAGAGGTATGGTTTTCTAAGACAATGCGCTAGGCCTGTTTGGGACATCCACTACCCCACCCCCTCCGTCTCACTGACACGGCATCTGATTGGCTGGTGGAGCTTCCACGATGACACCAGTTCAACTGTTATTTCGACCACGTCAATACCTACTCATCACTCTCAGTATCAACATCCACGATGGCATGTCACAGACAGAGTCAGTAGCAGTAACCCCATTTATTAAGTGCAATACAGTCATCGATGCATTGACCCGGCTGCCAGGCCATGTAGCTTTCCGTTTCTCGCTAGCCACAGAGCATCTAAAAATTCAAACCCGAAAACACCAGAAGTACATCATCCCCTTTGACGGTACCGATTTCACCCAAAACGCCGCCAAACTCAACGAGGATCCGCCCAAGCCCAACACCTTTTCATGTGTGTATACCTTACCGTGCCTTGCCACTATTTACGTACATTGTAAAGGAATATCGAGGAAGAGAGAAATGTGTGAAGTGAAGAGCCCGGGAGGGAAAAGCCGGGTAATGGCCAAGGCACCGCTTACAACCACAAGTGGTGCGGGAAGGGCCGACAAATGAAAAAGAAAGCATGAAAACATCCTCGTGATGCTGTCCAGCATCCCGCCCCAAAACACACAGGTGTCAATCCGCCGTTTCTTTTTGCCGTGAACCCCCCTTTAAGAGAATTATACAAGGGAAATGTGTACCGGATGCATGTTGTCCCGCCATGGAACCGCGTATATGCTCAATCAGATCTCGCATCTGCCTCTCTCACCGAGCTTTCTTCTGCTAGGAGAAACGGCGGTTGACACCTTGGCCAGCCATGACGCCCTGGCCAGGCATCGGGGCTGCCATGCCATATGGGTTCATCTGAGGGTTGTAGGGCTCAACGACTTGAGACATGAAGGCCCCGTGAAGGCCTTGCTGCTGAGTGACGGGACAATCTTTGTGGGCAAGCAGAAGAGTCTTGAGGTTGACAACCTCCTCTCGCAGCTGCGTAATCTGCTGAGTCAAAGCTTCATTCTCACTGCTAAATACCTCCACCTTGGTTTGGAGGTTGGCAAGCCACTGCTTCTTGCGCTGTCGACATTTGAGAGCCGCAACACTAGAGGAGGGTTAGTATTCTCTGAATAAATCGGAGGATCACTACCTGGCAATAGGGCAAAGACATACCGGTTGCGTTCCAAGAAGTTCTTACGCTTCTCCTCGTCTGTCATCTTTGACTTGCCTGGTCCATTGTCGTCAAATTTGGAATCCGCATCGTCGTCGGAATGATCCTCATCATCGCCGTTGCTGCTAGGCGCGCCACTGTTGGCTTTTGTTCTCTTCGTTGGCGGTGCTTTGGCAGGCGCCTCGTCGGCTTTCCTCCTGCCATTGGTAGCTGGGGTACTCTTCTTTCCCTTGGCTCGTGTCTGAGGCTTCTGGTCGCTTTCCTCTGACATGTTGCTGACTTCACTGACACCTCGTCGCGGATCTGCCTTGGTAGGCATGGGAGGAGACGTGCTCATGGTGGGCGGGACCACGGGGGCCGGAGGCGCGTGTGCCGCCGGAGCAGACGTCACTGTGAACTGAGGAGTAGGCTGGGTTCCGTTCCTCCCTTGAGCGAGCATGTAGAGGCCGTTGGCCGCGTCGTTATCGTGAGGGTCAAAGGGTCCGGAGGCGGGCTTGGCTTCGACCTTGGGAATGACGGGGACTGAGGTCATGTCTTGAGGTTGAGACGTTACTGGCTGAGGCTGCGGTGCCGATGCTTGCGCTTGAGCTCGCGCGAGGCTGTTGGCCTGTTCACGCTTGGCGGCAGCGCTCAGGGCCGTTCGATGAAAGTCGATGGTGTTTGGGGTCGCGCCGCCGCTTGCAAGCTGCGCGAAGAGTGCAGAGTTGGGGCTCGGGGCCGGGAACATAGACCCGCTCCCACCCGGTGTCAGTCCGGTGCGCAGGGAGGACTCGTTGGGCGTAGGGAAGCCGCCGCGGAGGTGATGTGTGTCGCCGAAGTAGTCGGTAGGGCCCGACAGCATAGCTGGACTAAGCGGGCCGGTCCGCAAGGAGCCTGGACCCCAGTTGAAGGGAGTCGCGTTGCTACCGGGGAGCAGCGACGAGGGAGAGGTCAGGGCCGCGACGCTGGGTAGCTTGGTGCCTCCAGGCGTTTCTGGTCCACCACCCCCAAACGACTGCTCAAACGGATTGGGCTCCAGGCTGAGGGAGCCTCCGGAGACCTGAGGCGCAAAGTATTCACCGGGAGTATTAGATCCTGGTTGGGATTGTCCTGGTCGAGGCGGCGGTGCAAGCGGCTTGGTCGCCGGAGCATTGGACACAGCGTCCGGCTTGGTGATTGAGTCGATCTTGGCGCTGGCGATGGAACCTGTTGACCCAGGGGCTTTGTAAGTCGACGGTGACAACAGGCAAGAGTGGCGATGGCAGCGGCAGCGACAATGGTAGGGACGATGGCAAGGGAAATAATGGTGACGTTGTTGGTGCTGAGCGACGATGGGCAATTGAGTTCGGTGACGAGACCCCTCGGTCGTACTTGATCCGGGGGAGGTGACAGCGATGACGAAGGCGTAGGAGCAGCGAGGGCAAGGGAGAGGTATGACGATGCAGGAACAGCCAAGGGGGGGAGAGATGGAAGAAAGATTAGGAACGAGGCTTACCTTGCCTGGTTGGGGATGCTTGCTTAGGGGACTTGGACTCGGTTATGTTGACGGTGGTCGTCCCCATGATGACGATGAATTATATCAATCGAAAAAAGACAGTGCAAAAGGAATGGAGGGCGAGAGGACGTTTAACCA
Source organism: Trichoderma citrinoviride (assembly GCF_003025115.1). NCBI lineage: Eukaryota > Fungi > Ascomycota > Sordariomycetes > Hypocreales > Hypocreaceae > Trichoderma > Trichoderma citrinoviride. The sequence continues at coordinate 1,014,092 of NW_020194712.1, read as the reverse complement.
CTTATGTGGGGGAAATGCAGAGCAATTGCAAAAGACGTTGGGATCCGGGTCGAGAGAGGTGAGAAGACCAAATCTGGATGGATGAGGTCAGAGGCAGGCGTAGCGCGGAGGCAGAACTGAGGCGGTGGATAGCTGGGGCGCTTTTTGCTTTGGACGGCGCGTTTGCTGTCAACTCTTTTTCGTGTCCCTTTTTCCTGCTCTGCTATCACTTCCGTCGAACTCTCCAACAGCCCAGAGCGGCCGTTGTGTTCTGCTTCTGTCCCGGGAGGCAATTCTTCTCCTCAGGCTAGGCAGGAAGTTGGGGAGCCGAAGTAGAACAGGCTTGGCTCGGGTAACAAGAGACGATAATGAAAAAAAATATCAAGGGGGAAAAAAGGACCAATCGAGCCAGCCGCGAGGGCTCCCGGATAACGCTGCAAATCACGAGAAATGCAAACTGATGATGGACGAGCTCCAGGCGTGACTTTCGAGGCGCCTATGCGGGCACAGAGGGCTGTTGCTGGCGGGGGGCGCGGAAGGCTGCGTTGCGAAGCTGTAACTGAGGAAGAGTGAAGAGTGCACGATGGAGGAAGAAAGACGTCAGAGATGACGTTGTGAAAGACGAAGGCGCAGAAAAAAGAAGGCGGGCGGCGGCGGCTCTGACCCTTCTGGGGGGTCCTGCTGGCTGGGCTGCTTTGGGGCCTTTTTGGGCATTGTGAGTGGCCACCAGCGCTAACGGCCAGGGTGCGATGAAAACTGGAGCCTGCAGAGACTTTCCATGTTCGCTGACAAACCCTGGCCCGGCGCCGCACTGTGCGGGACGCTGGACGACATCTCGCGATTGGGGGAGCGGGTGGTGTGGACGGTGCGGATGCGGCCTCTGAGACGCACTGGGTACGTGCCAACCACGGGCGGCGAGTCTGTCGAATCGAATCCGACGCGGGAGTTGGAAGGATGGGATGGTGATGGTGATGGGCTGCGCTGCGCTCAGTGCTGTGTGCGCCGTAGCGGCAGGGCTTGTTCGTACTGTAGGTGCGTGCTGCCAATGCATGCCTGGCGAGCAAGACGGAGCAGAGGCAAGAGAGGCAAGAGGAGGCATGTACGTACAAGTACGAGTACTGCAGCGATTGCACCACTTTCAAAAAGTCTCCATCCAGCATCAAGGGGAGCAAAAGTAAAAACGAGACCAGATGCAGCCAATGGAAACACGCAATCTGGCTGTATCCGTGATACGGGCATCTGGAGGTGGCAAGTACGGAGCATCTCGTAGGTACTGTACGTACAGTGTCGGAGCGAGTGTGTGTCTGCTCACGTTCAGGGGCCGGGATCAGAAATCCAGGAGCAGCCGCCGCGCGTTCAGATGTGCTGCGAAGACGGAGTATTGTTGATACTGCTGTCGACAGTGTCCGGTAAAATACTGAGTCAAGCAGCAACGGAAGCCATCTCGTGTTGGGCTCATCTTGGTCGCGTCCTCACCGAATCAGTCGACTGCTGCACCGTCTTGTTCGTCTCCGCGTAAAGCCACTGCCGGTATTCGTACAAGCACGAAGGACGACGGACGGAGCATCTCGCAGATGGCTGGCGAGAAAAGATGAGTCCGCACTGTATGGGCTCCGAGGGTGCTGGGGGTCGCTCTAGCGTGCCACTGGCGAATGCAGTTCAATCAGAGGCTCGGAGGTGTGCAAGTGTGCTGCTGCTTGCTGCGAGGGATGGCTGTTGATGGCAGTGGGAACAGCATCAATGAGTTGAAGGGCTGTGGGGCGCTGCTGCATGGACCCCCGGAGCGAAACTCGTACTTTCGGATGTACTTTTGACGCTGGCGATGACGCCTGCCTTGCGCGAGACGCAGAACACTCAGTACCTGACGGTGGACGGCGATGGGCTCTGGAAGGACGGTTTGGGCTTCATGTCTGCAGCGGGGGAACGCCGCTTTCGTCCTGACTGATGCACTGATGAGAGGATTGGGTTTATTTGAAGGGCGCCAGGTGCAGCTGCACGGGGGCTCCAGCAGGCAGTTACTGGTGCAGCGACTCGCTAATCGGCCGAGCGAGACGCGGAAGGTCCAGCCATTTGATCGCTTGGTGCCAAGTATTAGGCAAAAGCCCACGTCGTCCGCCATCGTCTTCAGGTTGGTGTCTCGGTACTTCCCTTACAGACGGGATCACAACACTCTTCCAAGTCGCTCCAAAACAACGTTTGAGCCCTATCGAGCCTCGCCTCACCGACTACATTACTACTACTAGCAGCAGATAGGAAATCCCCCCTTACTGAAGTTTCCCGTCCAGAGATGGGCGCCGGACTCTTCCTCAGCCAGCCCGCGGCATGTGGCAATCTGGCCGCCTCCGTCTGTTACTGGCGCGCGACTCGACTCGACACACACACACCAAGACAGGACCACCTCCAAGATTACGGCAACCTCTCATGCGTCCGCGCTGGGCCTCTGCGCAAGAGCCAGCCAACCAGGCAGCGAAGGGGGTTGAGGATCCGTCTCCGTCTTGTCATCTCCGTCGTCTCGGCCGTCCCTGATCGTTTGTTTACCTGGGAAAGGATGTGGTGATGCTAGTAGTAGGTATGTCAAGTTGCTTGCTACAAGCAGTGGCAGCAGGTTGTTCAGTCAACCTTTGATTGAAACGGGCTGGGTGAGGTTGAGGCTTCATTACGTCACAAGTCTCTCGTCTCTCCCTCTCCTCTCTCAGACATTTCGTGCCGGTGCAGCAACTCCCAGGAAAAGAAGAGACACGCAGACGCTGCTTGCAATGGATGCGTCTTCCCACTTGCCCGATTGGGCCCGCAGCTGCAATCCCTCCCATCCAATGCCCAAGCAAACAAACAACTGAAAAAAAGAAAGGAAGCACAGCACTCATTCATCGCGGACACGGACAGCAGACAAGACACAGACAAGCACTTCTCTGCCAGCGAACCACAGCAGCCCGATGGCCACCGGCCAAGACTTCGCACACAGTGTAAGAGACGACCCCCTGAAATCGTCCCGCTCGGCTCCACATCGTACCATCGTCTGCTGCACTGTGTCGCGACTTTTGCGTTTCTGGCCCGTCCAGCGGCCTGGCGATTAATTGGTGGGCGCCATATGATCGGCCGGTGACGTCAGCATTGGAAAAGGGAAAAGGAAAATGAAGCAAAAATTGCAAGACTGGACATGGCCCCAGGCAGGTGCCAGGCTCGTGGACCTGCCCGAGAGCGTTGCAGCGCGTTTGCGGCCAGACGCTGCACGCATTTGCGTGTCGATGGACGCTTTGGGATGCTGCAAAGCTGCTGATTCCCTCCTGGTAATTGGATCCGTCCTTGTTTTGATTTCTAGTTTCTTTTCAGTTAATACGCCCTGCCTTTAATTTTGGTAGCCGCTTCTCGCTTCGGCGCCACGACTCCACCGCGAGGCTCTGGACAAGGCCGGGCTATGACGCACTTTTGCCAAGCATCGTGAAACATTGGACACGGGGAGTATCAACAGCTTCACTCGTTACACCGAATTTGGGGGCTCAACGACACGCGACAGCTGCCTGTGCATTACCGTATATACAAAGCATTGCTTTTACAGGGCGCTTCTGTGTAGACGGAAAACCGCGTTCAAAAGACAGTGGAGTCGTGTCGTTGATCTGCTTCAAAGCTTCAAGAAGTCATAAAAAGCTACCCAGACGGGCCAAAACTCCAAGATCAACTACTACCACAAAGCAACGCAGCCCCTTTGTCCCGAAACCTCACTATCTCCCCGAGATTTGCGTTAGGGTGAGCGAAGCCCGACCTTGGCGATCCTCTCCATCCATCCTTCAAGACAAAGGAACCCACAGCGCCTAATTCCGAGCGTCAGGACGGATCGAGATCTCCCCCAAGACTTTGTTTTCACTCTCCAGCGCTCTGGCTCTGCTATCTTGGCGGCCGTGCCTGATGCTCATGATGGCATGATGATTAATCCATCTCGTCTTTCGCCTCCCAGTCCTCGGGCGGGAATCACGAAAAACGATCTGCATCTTGTGCTTATTCGAACCAAGACGGACGGCTAACGTGCGGAGTGCATGCCGAGTCTCTGGCCATGCAAGCAGCTTCATCATGATTTGTTGTCCCTTTTGCGATCTCTCCATCTACAATACTACTGAAGAGGCTAACGGGTGATACACAGATGCATCCTGTTGTGCTGGTGGCTCCCCCAGCACCGGCAGGATGGTGTGTCCCAGTCACCTGAAGCCCAGTCTCGGAACGGGGTAGTCTCTTTCAGGTGACAAAGGTCTGAGAATCCTGTTTGGGGATATGGGAGGAAACTTGGAATGATGCAATGTTGCCGTGTTTGAGAAGACGTTTATGAATTGGTTTGGGCTCGTGGCCCTGCCGATCGTAGGCAGCCGTGAAATGTCCATGCTACGGGCTTTTGAGTTGTTTGCGGGCTTGAGGAGATCTTGTGGGATTTGCGGTTGAGCGAAGAAGCTTATTCGGAGGTTGTGACTCTGGAGATCTCACGCGAAGTTGCTGATGCTCCTCTGCTGCTCGTGAGCTTGAGGTTGGATCGTAGGGGGATTGGGTCTTAACTGTGGTTGTACCATGTTTGAGAGAACATTCTGAGATCGCCGATCGGTTCGGTAGCAGTGTCTATTTCTTGGAGCAAAGACACGGTAAAATATCTTGTTTTGGCGGTGAAGTGATCTTGTTGGTTAACCCAAGAAACAGGTATTGCAGCCCCTGAAAGTCGGGACTTACTCCAGGGTAGATGGCGATGCGGGATGCCTCGTCGAACTCCCCTTTACCATCCGCCCAGTATCCGGACGTTGACAGTTATTATACTGATGAATAATAATATCAGGTATCTCAGGTCCGAGAACATCGAGAGATACAAAATACATGCAACTAGGTCCATTTGCCATTGTGGTGCGGTGTTTGGTGTAGCCCTGGAGCGAATGCGACGCAGAATAGTCTCAACACCAACTGTAACTTGCACACACTTCAATCAAACGTTCCTCTATTTCTTCTGAAGAAGCACTCCATGCTCATCACTATCTTAGACACTCATTCTATGCTCTGACCTCCAATAAGGCCCTGAGAAGAAGAATGCACTTCACAACTTCGCACCGGCCCCCTCCCCGTCAAACCTCCTCACCTTATACCCGTGCCTCGGCGCATGCACCCGCACACCCTCGCCCTTTGCAGTCTTGACCTCAATCACAACCTCGTCCTTGTTCAAGCTCACCAGCTTTCCCACGTCCTTATGCGCCCTGCCCGTGTCCGTCGGCGAGATCGCGACCAAGCCGCCCTTCTTCAAGCCCTCCGCTACAACCAACGGATCATCCCCATCCACCGTCCCCTCCTCCTCCTCGTTCCACGACGAACTCTCAATCATCCTCGCCGCCTCTTCGCCATTCAGCGTCCTGGGCTGCTTTCCAAGGCGCTTCTTCGCAGCCGAGACAGCCTCCTGGAAGCGCTTGACCCACGCATACACCCGCGGGAACTTGTCCGCCGAGAACCTGTCTGCGGGCAGCGCGCCCGGAATCCCAGAGAGCCAGTGAAACACCCAGACGGCCTCAATGTCCGCCAGCCCAGGCCGCTCCGTCTTGAGGATCCACTGCCTGCCGTCCGCCAGGAACGTCGTCTCCATCAGCTCAAACGCCGCCGCAATCTCCCCCAGCGCTTCAGGCCGGGCTCTCTTCATCCCTTCCACGCTGAGCTCGGCGCCCGTGAAATCGCTCCTGTCCTTGAAGTACCTTGGGTCTTTGAGGAACGGCAGATCTGTCGGGAGCAGCTTCACGGCGTGCTGAAAGATGCCGCCGTCGATGATAAAGGCCGAGAGGAGGCGCTCTATGCCTTTTTCTCCAGGAGTGCTTGAGCCCAGACGTGGCAGCTCCGGATACATTGCTTCCAGCTTGGGCAGCTGGAGGCGAGTGTCAAGGTAAATGTCCCTGCCGATGGAAAGGATGGGAATGCGACGGTATGAGATGCCGAGACGAGCGACATCCGGCCGCGGCAACATGCCAGGTTGGAGCTACATTGTAACACTTGAGCTCAATATTTTCCGATAGACGAAGCATCCTTCTGTAATGAGTGTTTAATAACCACCTGCAACTTACACATTGGTTGTAGGGAATACCTCGTAGAGCGAGGTACCATACGGTGCGTCTCGCAAAGGGCGATACCCCGTAGTGATAGAGTATGATTTCGCGGGCTGCCATATTCACGCGGCGTGGAGATGTTTGAGTTGCTAACAAAAAGTCTGGATCGTGGCAGCCATTAGTAGTAAATAGTTCTTTGCAACTTTAACACTTGTGAACCGCTTACAGTCGCTCCGGCTCGGGACGTTCGCGTGGTCCAAGCCTCGGCTTGTCGGAGTGGGGTACACCGAAGGGGTCTCGGTGACTTCTCTCACCGAACAACACGTCGTGGATGCTATATCATCAGCCCTGTGCTTAAATCAGCTTTTATTAGAGGTAACACGATGAATGTCTTCTAGTGCTCAGCTATCAGACCATCTGTGCAAATCCTCTTTTGCCCATGTTCCCCATATTGCCCCGGGATGTGCCACATCCGTAATCGATCGCGCAGTAAATCCTCCCCAGAAAAAGGGGTAACTAAAACTCAAGTAACAAGCAGCGGTTTATGAACTCTGGGACTATGCCTATGGGCAAAATCACCAATCTCCTCCACCGGCATCGTCACCATAGCTGTCGACGTGGCCGCCTTCGTAGCCTCCATCGGGCTGCTGTGGCTGTTCGTCGGCACCGCCATATGCCTGATTTTCATAGGCATCCGATTCCTTGGGCGGGAGCTTGCAACGGACCTTGGTGTGTCCGTACTCCTCGCAGTTGGAACATTTGACTTTGGACCCTACAATGCAGCCATTAGTCCAGTGCTCTATGTGACAATGATGGTAGTCATGAACTTACAGTCGGTAGGCTTAGGGCAGTCTCTGCTGAAATGACCAGTCTCCTCGCAATTGCGACAGGTAACGTTGTCCATGTTCTTGGGCTGATCACAGTCTTTCGAAATGTGGCCTTCCTGACCGCAGTTGCGACAAGCTCTGCTGCCTCCGTCAGGGCAATCTTTGGCAAAGTGACCGGCTAGAAAAAGCAGTCAGCTGTTGTTCATTCTCAGAAGAGATCAACGTACTCTTGTTGCATTTGCGGCACTCGACATTGTCCATATTGGGAGGCTCTTCGCACTCTTGAGCGCGGTGTCCCGATTTTCTGCTCAATGTCAGCGTCTCATCCGAACGAGTGGTGCTCGGTAAAGAAAACTCACCCGCAATTCTTGCAAGCAAACTTGTCCACACGCGGTTCAGGACCTAAGCTATGGTTAGAGAAAAAGAAGGCTCAGGAATGTATTGAAGTTGTGACTTACAATCTCTCACGCGGTGGCCTTCGCCGCCGCAATTGTAGCACGAGATCTTCGGTTTGCCCGACTCTCGCTCGACCCTTTCTTGGGTGCAGCCCTTGGAAGTATGGCCGAGTTCACCACAGTTGTAGCATTTCGGAACACCTCTATCGACGACCATACCGGCGTCATCCAGGCGGGCCAAAATCTCTCCTTCGCCGTTCGGCCAGGCGTCAACTTCGCGGGGTCTCTCTGGCTTATCCGAGAACCTGACCGAGATACTGTACTTCTTATCGATATTGCCTTGAAGATCCATGTTCGTGAAAATGTCGATCAGGTCTCTCTCAGTGCAAATAAGCCAAACTTTGACATTTTCTTCCATCAGACGCTCCTGGATTTGGCGGTAGGTGACCTCTCCTCCAAGAGCTTTGACGTACTCCTCAATGGCTTCCTTGGCATCGTCAACGTCCCTTTCACGAGCTGCCTGCTTGAGCTTGTCCCAAGCAGCATCGGGAGTGACATCGGCGACATGGTCACGATTGACTTTGCGAGCATTCTCGCAATTGGTTCTGAAGTGGCCTGGTTGTAATCGTCAGCTTTTTGGCATCTCCCATATGAACTCTAGGGCATACCTTCTTGGCCGCAATTCGAGCAGAGCATGGGCGGCGCCTCAGGGCAATCCTTTCTCATGTGTCCTTCTTTCTTGCAGTAACGACAGGTCTGTTCCCCGGCCTTGGGGCAATCGGCTCGTCGGTGTCTGTAAAAGATGGATGAGCACCTGCCTGGAGGAGGATGTGAGATACACTTACCCTTCTTCACCACAGCCGAAGCATTTATCATTGCCAGATCCTCCACCGTTGGGGCACTCCGCTCGTCTGTGGCTGTAAACAATAAATTAGTAAGATGCCTGACGATGGTATTCGGACGTATTTACCCTTCTTCACCACAGCCGAAGCACTTGTCGTTTCCGTATGCTCCAGCATCATTGGCACCGCCACCGTAGTTATTGTCGTAAGAATCTCCGGCATTGCCACCAAAATCGTTCGAGCCCCAGGTGTTAGCTCCAATAGCTTCCTTGTCAAAGGAAGGATTGGCCGGTGCTGCCCAGCCGCCATCGGCGACTCCCATACCCCAGTCTCCCATTTTCGATACGTGTAGAAGAAGATATGGTAAGCGTCATATGGTCTACTTTCGAATTGTTATCAGACAAAAGTAGGAGACATCTTGGAAGGCATGAGAGGGAGGTAGATTCTGTGAGATGGCGATAATCAGAGTAAAGCAGAGAGGAGCCGAAGAGTGAAGGGGTAGGAGGCAGGATATTCACCGTTCACCAGGAAATCATAACAAATGGGGGTAGATGGAGGACGAAAGCTATCGAGAGGAGGGTGTGAAAGCTGATGCAATGAAGTAGAGGAAGAGAAAAATGGTATGAGGCGAGACATGATAGTGAGGGGACATAGGCATGCTTACCTTGAGTGAAGTTTCAGAAACGCGAGCTCACAATCGCGTTTAGTTGGAGCAAGAAAGTTGTCAACCCCAGCTGCTCTGCGGATGAGTTAGGAATGTGTACCCAAAGATGCGTCAGAGCTGAATGGCTTGATGCAGCACTCACAAGTTAGAACTGAATGCAGATGTCTAAATTTCTGCAGCGTTCCCCGGAAGATGGAGTCTGCAGAAAGAAGAGAGGGTGAAGAAGAAAGAGAAGAGCCGGAAGAAAGTTTGGCAGCCGGCAAAGAAGAAGGCAGCGCACAGGCGAAGGCGGTGCACAGGGCGGCAGAATGGCAACAAGTTATTCCATCCCTTTCTCCAGCTGCCACGAGTGATGTGCCCGTACTCTGACGCAAGTGAATGCAATATCTTGCCTACCTAGATGAAGTATGGCGGTGACATAAGGCACATAGAGGAGCGCCTGTCTGTGTGAGCAGAATGCGTGAAGTTCGGGGGCTATTTGCTGGGAGATGTCCCTTGTAGAAAGCATAACATGATGGTTCTATTGGGATAAATATCCATCCATATCTTTCATCTTGCTCTCCAAGTCTGCCAGCTGAACTTGGAATGACATTCGACTTGGAAGATGAGGACCTTATGCATGAAGTTGCTTGGATAGAGCATAGAATGCTGTGTCGCCTTTCTCTATGCATTACTCTGCTCTACCATGCTATTTGCCGGAGTGTACCTTTTCAAGGCCTCTTTGTATCTACCTTCATGGTGGAATGAATTTATATTATTATGCTTGTGTGAAGCAGTCAGGGAAAAATTCACCAATGCCTTTCCAGATTCTATCAATACACTACTTGATGACTTGTAGACCTATGTCTCATTGCTATCCTATGGCAGTTTGGGTAGGTATGTATAGCAATATGTATGGTTGCGAACTAAACCTCCTTTTTGGCTTCTCGACTCTTTTGGCTACAAGTGTACGTTTTTGCTATCGCGAAAAGCATCAATTTTCTAGCAACAAGCTGAGCAGATGGGAGGATAAAGCAGAAGAACCGATGGGACGCATTTGTTATATCTGAGATTTACATCACTGTCTTCATACGACGAAATTAGACTGCAACATTATTTCCCACGGACAGTACAGACAGACGAACATGGGCTTGATAAGGTAGAGAGAAAGCAGCTGTAGCTGTTATTCCGGTACGGAATACGTTCGGATAGCCGTTGCGGCTTTCAGATCAAGACACTGATGTCTGTTTAGAAGCTGACGACAATAGAGAGTATCACATGTTATGAGAGTAATCTGGAGACTATACCATAGGAGACTACTTAAGCCGAGAGCGACCGGATATAGAGAGCCATGATCTGTAAACACCAACAAGTCAATCTAAGGTACATATTCGATCGTTGTATGCGACGGCGATGACCTTAAGATAACCAGTCACCTTTATGGAGAGCACCCTCATGCACCTTGCAGTATCGGCTCGGCTCGCAAATCGTTTGCTGGTTCGGAGGGCCGATGCCAATGGGCTGATGTCTCCAAGAACATGACACTTCCGCGGAGTAGTCAAGCCTTTCACTCTTTGATACTGAAGATGCTTGAGAGACTGAGAACATTTGGAGATGTCGGTGTGTCGACTCTCTGTTGCAAATTCGTTCATCTGTGGCAATATCTCGTAGAAACTCACAAGGCTCAGTCTGCCACCATACTGACCGTCGAACAACCAAGCAAACAGATTCACAACTCTCAAGCTACAGTCATCATCCCGGTGGATACAGTTTCCAAGCACGACCCGTCTCCAATACTCTAGTCTAGTACCTGTCAACCAATGTTAAGATGACCACGAGTTGGTAATCCGCTGGACATCGCAGGGGCTGGTGTTACCCTTGCCCCTCGACAACCAATGAGAAGCAAGCAATAGTGCGTAAACTTGCATCTCCGCGTTCGGAGAAGTGCCATCGTTATCAATTGCTATCGATCCGACCCCGCGTGCTCTTCTCCGCACTGTGCAATCCAGCTTTTGTTACCACTGATATACAGTATCAACTCGCTACAACCACCTACTGTCATCCAGTTTTTTTTCTCTACGCTTTTACTAAGCATCACTGGAAATATTACAACGTCCGACATAGATAGAGAGGGTCCTCGCCTCTTACAAATCCGGCCCTCAAACCGCCTTCAACAAACCCTCCTCCTCTCGTTCCCAGCAGCTGAATCTCCCTCATTCCCTACCCAAACCGCACCTCTGCAATGGCGCCCTCCGTCGTAACGATAGACACCTCAGACGACTTCTTCGCCGCCCCTTCGGTGGCGACAGGGTCGAAGCGAACTCTCCTCCTCGCGCCGCCCTCGCTCGCCTCTCACCCCTCCGCCCTCACCAGCGTCGTCTCCCAGTATGACCGCTCCGTTACGGACCTCCAGATGATCGACAGGCTGTCAGCCGGCCTCGTCAAGCTTCCCCCCGCCACATACGACCTCGTTCTAGTCCTCGCCGATGCGTCGTCTTCGCTGCATGAGACCCTCCCGCTATTGACCCGGAACATACTCGGCCCCCTCGCGGAGTCGCTCAAACCAAAGGGCCGGCTGCAGTCGCAGGACGGGTCAGACCTGGGGCAGAACGCCGCGCTGGCAAAGGAGGCCGTCCTGGCGGGCTTGGTTGCGTCCAACGGAGGCTTCGACAAGCCGGACTACGGCGATGGCGAAGGCGTAGTCTCTCTGAAGCTGGGAAGCAGGAAGAAGAAGGCCGAGGCGGCGCCCGCTGTCCAGAAGGTCGAAGAAGTCAAGCCTGCTGCTGCCCCTGCTGGCGTCGGCTTCATCGACTTCTCCGACGATCTCGACGCCGATTACGATGACGACGAGCTCATCGACGAAGACACCCTCATGACGGAAGATGACCTCAAGCGACCCATCAACATCCGTACGTTCAACCCCGCATATCCCTCCACAACCAAAAGATATATATCTCGGAAAATAACTAACAATTCTCCCAAACAATAGCCCCCGAATGCCAGCCTAAGGCCGGCAAGCGCCGCCGCGCCTGCAAAGACTGCACCTGCGGCCTCGCCGAGCGCCTCGAGGCTGAAGACGCCGCCAAGCGTGCCGCCGCCGACAAGGCCCTGCAGAGCGTCAAGCTCGCCGCCGACGACCTGACCGAGGTCGACTTCACCGTCCAGGGCAAGGTCGGCTCGTGCGGAAACTGCGCGCTGGGCGACGCCTTCCGGTGCGACGGATGCCCGTACATTGGGCTCCCGCCGTTCAAGCCCGGCGAGGAGGTCAGGTTGCTGAACAATGAGATTCAGCTGTGATTCTGTGCTGCTACGCTACGGCTGCTTCGTTCATTGCGCCCGATTTGCTTGCTTTTGTTTGGGACGGGGTTTGGGATTTGGGAATTATCACTGCGAGTATGGGTGGCGAATTGCTGATTTTGTGTGGCTTGCGTGATGGAGTTTACGGTTCATTCAAGATGATGTCGATCAAGATCTGGCTGGATACGGGATAACGAAAAATATCAGGGGGGAACAATGAAGGAAAGGGCATTGAAACGGCTTTAGAAGGCTCCCTTCTCGACCCTGAACGCTCATGGCGTCTCGACTTGAACACTTTACGTTGCATTTTTATCTACAGAATCAAAACACTTTCTCATACTTGCTAGACACATCAATAGGAGCTTGGGAAATACGTTCAAGATAAGATGAATAGTGCCATCTATGTACAGTGACCCAGCCACCAATGTCTCATCGTAGATACAATGCCTTATAGCTATAGAAGAACTGAGAGACTAACCCCCCTTGTGTCCAAGGAACGAATGCTTTTACAGAGAAACCCAAACAAATGCTGCCCATCTAACTTGCCGCTTGCTGATTCAGCTTCCTCCTCTTCTCCCGCTCCATCTCCGACAGCCCATCCTCGCTATCGTCATCCTCTCCCACAGTATACTTGTTCCCCGGAGTAGTAGGCGTCTCGACATGCAAGTCGTCCAGCGTAGTCTCGTCGAAATCCGCCGCCTCGACATCTCCGTGACGCCTGCGGCTGGCAAAGTTGAGGCGAGAGCCGTGCCTGCTCGAGGGCTCGACGCCGCTGAGCGCCCTATAGGTGGCGCGAGCTCTGCGCTGGCGCCAGATAAAGTAGCCCCAGGCCACGGCGGCGACAATGACAATGACCAGCACGATTTCGCCCGATCTCTGGTAGGCGGCCCATTTGGCGTCGTCAATCTTCTTGTGCGTCTCTTCTTCGTGCGCGTGAGTGTTGTTGGATGCTCCGCCAACCGTCGTCTCGACGCCCTTCTCACCGTCAATGCGGCTGTCGGTTGGCTCGCCGCCGATGCTGCTGATGTCCACTCCCATGAATCGATCCAGCATGTCGCGCGAGCGCCGAGGGTAGTCGTAAGGAACCATGTGGGACGAATTGTAGAACAAGACGTAGGTGAGGTTGCGAGCTTCCTGCCAGAAACCAGCAACTTCGCCCTCAAAGGTCCACTGCCGACGGGGCGCCCAGTTGCCGGGAGCGATCTCGAAGCCCTTGCCTTCGTTCCACTCCATGTTGTTGATCATGTTCTCCGTGCCAATGTGGTTGCAAATGAGATCCTCTGCTCCCGAGAAGAGTAGAATAGGAACTTCCTTCAAGAGATCGGGCAGCAGGTCGACTGAAGGAACCGAGGTTTTCGCCTGGAAGGCGGAACCGACCGCTCCACTGCACTCTGACCAACCAGCAGCGCGAGCGGTGTTGATATGAAGGGCCTCTGTAACCTCACGCCTCCTCAGATAAGGAGTGACAGCGGCCAAGTCCGACGGCCAGTTCATTCCGCAGCTGGGGTACTCGTCTCGGAGGCGCACATCGTACATGTTCCAGCAGGCATCTTTGCCATTGCCGTTTCTGGTCATTTGGAGGATCGAGCTGAGAATACTCTCGCATTCGCTGTAGTCCACGTGTCCGGGGTCGCTGCCCTGTTTGTTCTGGCATATCCTAATGCTAGACTGCAGCTTCTTGGCAACGTCCGATTCCTTGGTGAGAAGGCCCTTTTCGTAAACGAAGGGGAGGTAGCTGTCGTACTGTTCCCTCGGGGACATCCAGCCGTTTCCAATCAGCAGCCCCTTCAGGTTCCAGGCGTCCTTCTCTTTCTTCTCTTCGGCCTTCTTCTTGTTGCGCTCCACAATCGCTTTGGCAATGTAGGGAATATACTGTCCGGCGTATGACTCTCCCGCAAAATACAGCTGATACCTTTAGTTTAGAAAAATCCCATCTCCGGCAAGTTTTGGGGAATACTCACATCGTCATGCTCATACTCGGGGAACAGAGCAAAGAACTTTTCCAGGAAGATGATAAACTGGTCGGCAACCTCATTCAGCTCGTGCAGGTAGCTGTCGGTATCGACGTAGCTGAAGCCGACGCCAACCGGGTTGTCGACGAAGAGCAGGTTGGCAAACTCATGCCAAGAGCCGTTGTTGGGGACCAGGGTGTTCTCGTCCTTGACTCTGTACGGCCCAATCTCCATCAGCGCACCGTCCTCGGAGCTGCATCCAGGCCCGCCGTTGAGCCATACTACGGTTCGCTGACGGTTCGCAATGTGCTGATTCTGGAAGTGCCAGAAGAAGAGATTTCCGTTGTGCGCGGGGGTGATTTCGATGTGACTGTATGGCGGAAGCGTAATGCGTCAGCTTCGAATCCATCCCACGACCCTTGGTAATCCTAGATCAACGCTTCTCTCGCAGGAACAAGATGGCTTACCCAGCGTGCATCTTCACGGTCGGCGGATCCTGCGCCAGGCCCGGAAGGCTGCGGACATAGTAGTCGGCCGTGGTCTTATCAGCACCGGCGAGAGCCGGCCAGAGACTTGCCACGGTCAGGGCGAGCCATCGCCATGACGCTGGCCGCGCGGACAGCTGGACCATGGCGAGGAGCGGCAGAACGAAGCAAAGGGATATCGGTAGAGGGAGCTCAGGTGCCTCAGTCGCGGACGCGGTCGACGTCGAGAATCATCGACAGACGGAAGCCAGCGATTCGAGCGTCCAGTTATGTCGAGGGTGAGGCGTGAAACGGGAGAGACGGCGATGCAGGCGCAAGGTGGCAGAATGCAGAATACGGATCGTCTTGACCTGCCCCTTGGGGAGAGTGTCGGATTCGCGGCAGTGCAGAAACCAGCACAGGCATCGGTCCCCTAAAACAGGCGCTACCGGGGGCGCTGTAACTGCAAGCGATATAGCGCTGCGGCCCCACAGCGGCAAAGCTGGAGGCGTTTATTGTCGTGGGCGCTTTTTGGGGCTGATGGATCGAGTTCAATAAGAGTCGAAGCTCTCTTTTGGTTGGAATGGAGCGGCGCCTTGGGTCTTGGACAAGTGTCCGCTTGAGAAGCAAAGAATGCTGTGAGATGAACTTGTGATCTTGATCCTCGTCGTGTCGAATCGCAGTCAATTGTGCTGTGAAACTGATGTGTTATAGTATCAGATATGCTTACTCCTAAGGACTATCCAGCTTGGCGGACTTCTAGAAGCCCGTCAATTTGGATCTGTAGTGCCGTATTAGCGCGTATCGACTGGCCAAGATGGGACGGTACTTGCTACTGCGTGACTCTGCCCGCCAAGCCACAGGTACCTCTTACTGCTGCTCCGATCTCCCAGACCAAAGCATGAGGGGCAGCAGTGTGAACGGCCTCAATTTTCGCTTCAGATTTTTCCACATGCCAGCGCTCACATATCAGATCGGATCACCACTTCCCAGTTAGCCGCTCTGCTTATGAGCAATTATCATATCGATTCAGATCTGGTTAACTGATATCAAAGAACTTGTTTTCACTCAAAAAGGGCGAAGATGGCTTTGACTGGCAAAACCTTCATTGTCGAGCATCTCGACGAAGAGCTTGGCCCCTGGTCAGAGCTCGAGTACCTCGCCATTGCAGCCGAGAGCGAGGAGACCAACTCCAAGTTTATCCTCTCCAGCCTGCCCCCCAACTTCAAAGTGCCGTCTGCGCTGTCCGCCAGCAAGGCCTTCACTGCAGAGCACCGGGGCGTGGAAGAGCTCTATGCCGGCCAGAAGTCCCGGGTCTGCTTGTTAGATCCGGCAGCAGCCAAGGACTTGGCGCCGGAAGATGGCGAGGCGTTTGATGCCTTTCTCTTTGGGGGCATCTTGGGTGAGTTGGACAGCGTCATGTGCGCCGGAGGAAGAGGGAGAGAGCTGAGCTAACTGTCCATGCTTAGGTGATGATCCTCCAAGAGGTGAGTCTTGATGACGTCTTACTGTGTGGTCATGTCTGACAAACTCCAGACCGAACTTCTGAGCTCAGGAAGAAAGGCTTTGAAGGCAGACGGCTGGGACCCAAGCAGATGACCACAGATACAGCCGTGCGAGTAACTCGAATGGTTGTACAAGATAAGAGTAAGTCGACAGCAACCCCAGAGATGACACGATATATGGCATGAAGCTAACCTTCATAGTCCCTCTTGAGGAAGTGCCGTATCTGGACTTCCCAGAGCTCAAGTTCAACGAGCACGAAAGCACCCAGATGCCGTTCCGTTATGTCAAGGGTGCTGATGGAAAGCCAATCATGCCCAAGGTAGGATTGTTGAGATACGAGATACTTTGGACTCAGGTTGGCTTACCAAATGTCGCAGGGAATGGTTGAATTGATACAAAAGGACGCTGACAAGGCTGTCGACGACTTGTTCTGATCATATTGCCATCTTTCTTCATGGCATGACCAGTCGAGCGACAACTCGGTCCGGCGAAACGTCCCCGTGGATGATGGCTATCAACTAAGTAGTCGTCTAGCAGACCATTCAATCTCCGGGGGCCGAACATATTATGATAATATAATTACCACAGGTTCTCAAGGTATATCGCGCAACACCTCTTGTCAGTCTTGTCATCAATCAAGATAGGCGCCAGACAGAATATTGTTTTGCAGTTCCCAAAGTGCTCACTTTTTTTTGGTGCTTGCAAAAGAGGAAAGACCACGGCATAATTCCATGAAACCTTGAAATCACATTCATGCCTCGCAGATATTTATACCCAATGCAACCTCGTTCGCAGCTGCTGAACTGCTGATGGAAAAATTACACCGGCAGCAGATATGCAGGGACTTTGCAAGAGGAGGCACAGCACAGCGCGAGCTCTATCCCGGCAGTCCTAGCATTGGGGGTCATCCTCCGTAGTACGAGGACTTGGTGCCATTGGTGTCGATGAGGCTGCCAATAGGGAAAAAGCCACACCGATTGGAGGTTGACATCAGACGCTGGTTGTGCGTTACACATCTCGGACTATGTGATGCCTTTTGCCGCAGACTTTCTGCCGCCGCCCGTGGCCAAGCACAAAGTAATTCTCCGATGCATGTTTGCTTCACTACCCAGCACACCGGGTGAGAGAGTCCGAAGATGTTACCTGTCATCCCTAGGACGCCTTTTTCTTCCTTTCGTTCTCTTAAAATTGCCGAGGCTCAAGTCAGGGCGGCCGTCGAGGTCCCACGGCCAAGCAAGGTATGATAGACTGAAGTTTGCGCTCTGTGGGGATGACTGCAGGAAGCTGCCGTTCAAAGGTTGCAGAGGTGTCGTCGCCGCCACGGCTCATATATTGACTCCCACATTGGACCAATGCCACCTTAAAGCATGTGGACGGTTGGGGAGGAACGTCTTTAGACAGTTGCAAAAGAGAGCTGAGACAGTCGCCAGCATCTACCACATCCGTCTTGAGACTTGTGTGGTGGTATCGGATGCTCCCTGGTAACACAAGGCCTTGAACGAACTCACCGAAGTGAAGACGTCGCTGATCACATCATTGGCGGTCAGTTACTCTTATCTCCTACATATGTATATCTTGAGATTCAAATTAGCATCTTTTGGCGAAGCTGCAGATACGCTCTATACGACGCTGCATCGAGAGTGGGATCAAAGTTCGACTTCTCGTTCTGCTTCTCATTCTCTATTTTTGAGTTCGATTCACAACGGATGACTTGCAAGGACGACTCGTGAGGCTACCTTGTCTGACTCTTCGTATAGCAGACAACGGTGGGCAGGCTCGCTAGGCTCGTCAGATTTTGGAGGTCGTCTGCTCGTCCGCCAAGGTGTTGCATGTGCCCTCGTGCGGGAAGAGAAAAGACCCTTTTTAGTAACATTAACACCAAGGCACAACCAGGCAATCACAGAATCTCTTGGCCGTGAGAACGCGGTCGAGTCTACCATGGCACCTAGAGGTGGGCTAACAGCATCGGAACTTGCTAGACGGCTGCCAAACCCCTCGGACGTGCAAATCGAAGCATCTAGGATCGGACACTAAAGCAGCATCGCAAGGAGCCGAGGGCCATGGCCGCGGCAGCTGCGGCTGTGGCTGAAAGGGACCCGAACGCCGTTCTAGCGTTGTCTAGAGTAGCGCAACTCGGGATGATGAGCTTGATGGGCAGCAACCCCTTGGTGTGAACTTGTCCATACAGTGCAATGTTCGATGGCGGCGAGTCGAAACTGGCCAGCTCGTCGTAAGTTTGATCCCCCAGACGGTCAGCAAGGCGATGGGATGCGCCCTAGCGCGTCGTCTGCATGTAGTCTCTCATGTCGGGAGAACGTGGCTGCAAGGCATGGCTTTGAAGGGGTCACATCCGAGCTGGCCATTGGGGTCTGCTGGAAGCCATGATAGTAGTAGTAGTTGTAGTAATACGAACCATCCACGCGCCGCGGGACGTGAGCAGGGCATGAGCATGGGTTCAGTCGAAGCGTCGGCTAGAGATGCAGGCCAGGATCAGGGGTTCCCTAGCTAGCGGGGGCCGGGCGAGCCTCCAGAGAAGATCGATGTCTTTTGGAATCCCATATGGAATGTACAGTAAAGGCGAGAGTGTTGGGCAACTTCTAGCGTTGGCTCCCCCAGTGCCGGCTGCGTTCGTAACACTCAAGTGGACGGGGACACCACACCAACTCGCACGCTTGGACCGGCTGCATGGCATGGCATGGGGCGATGTGCTCGCTGATTCGACAAATTGCGCTCTCTCCGCGATGCTGGGCACATCTTGATAGGTACGTGAGAGCCAAGAACTGGCATGACAGCATGCAGAAGCCCACAGAAGGATTGCCACAAGACGTCGGCTTACTCGTGCGTTCATCTCGTTTGGCTCGTCCTACGCAGCGAGTCTTGGCCGGCCAAGAGAAGCAGGAACAAGAACCCTGCCTGATGAGGCCCGATGGAGGTGGTTGACGGGATTAATCATGGCCTGTACGGATCGTTATTCGACATGCCATCGGAAGCCTCCCCACATACCATGGCTGCAGCATCAGGCTGACTGGTGGCACATCGATAGCGCCCTGCAGCATGCATCGTCGACAGCCAGTGATGGACCTGATTTGTGGTCGTCTCGAGCCGTCGGCAAGCCGTCGATGACAGCCGTCATGGCCTTCTTGAGTGCCTGTCCAAGCATGCACGTCTCAGCCCAGCCGAGGTGATATTCCTGCAAGCTCAAGGTAGGAGCAGAGCTGGAGCTTGGGTCGCGTGCTTGGAGCAGGAACCGAGCCCTAGCCCCCAGAGTGACTTCTGATATGCACGTCGAGGTGGTACCTGGAGGTATTTGGTCGTGCCCATCCGTAGAGGCAGTCGGGGCGATACTCTGAGCTACTCTCAGCACTGACACTGAGGCACCGCTCAGACGGGGGCACATGAAGTTGCGTTTGGGTACCAGTACCTGTGCCTGTCCGGGCAAGATGTGGCAGGTACACCTGGACACCCACACAGATCGAGAGGCAGTCAGTCGTGCGCTCGCTAAGCCGAACCCCAGCTGGAACCATCTTACACCAGCACGTCTCGCAGGCTGCCTCATGTTCCTGGCATCTGCACTTCGCACTCCGTCATATCGGACCTGCCGACCGATCACGAGCGCTGCTCGGCTCAGGTATCTCGTCCATGCGGCGTTGATGCGAGCTTCCTCTGTCTCTTCTTGCTGGACCTGTCGTCACCGCCTTGTCTCCTCCTCACCGGTGTCTGTGCGAGCTCTTCATCGCAGGAACAAAGAAAGGCGCACGTCGTGTAGCGTATCTGCAATGTCCACGCACGGCTGAAACATGCGGCTGCACCCCGGCTCTTGTTGATGCGACGCTGTTTGTGTCCTCAGCCATGATTCGCAGCTGTACGCAGTACCATGCACTCACACGCCTCGCAGATTCTGCCCAGAGACTGGACGACCCCGCCGAGGCCTGGTACCTTCGAGAGATATTATTACAGTACGATACGTCCATGAAACCTGGAAGACGCATGTCAGAGCCCGATCGCCGAGCGCCGTTGTGCCATTTTTTTCTCCGGAGGGTAGCAACATATCATGGAGGAATCAGTACCACCTCGTCTCACTCCCTCTGTACAGCGCTATGTATGTACTCACATGTACAAGCATGGCGGTAGTCGGCTTGCCTCGTGTTATGCGTGCTATCCCTTGTCTTTATCTGCTGGTACAGGAGACATGGTATAGTGCCCAGATCTCTGAGAGCCAACACAGCAGCGCCGGCTGTCCATATCCCGTTGGCCGTCCCAGTGATTCGCATTGACAGCCGAACGCTTGGTCTCGAGGGGAGCTGCAGGCCAAGAGATGTCAAGCCTGCCACCAGGACCGACGTTCCTCTCACTCTCGCCTCACTACTCTTGCGAGGAGAAGCACTGCACTGCGCAGGAAAAGGTCCGCAATCAGCCAGCGTTGAGGCTGTTAGTTCACTGCCAGGTTCTCCCGCAAGGACTTCCCCTTCTTGGCCTAAAGGCAACGCCTGTCAGACACACCCGCTTTGCCTCACTGGCACTCAACCACATGGCATTCCACATTTGTTGTACCACGCCTGGATGGAGATCCCTGTCGCCATGATGTGTCGCTTTGGCTTGCCACACCTGCTTCCCAGCGCTTGCCTGTCTGCTTGCACGGCTCCGAGACGAAGCTCATTAAGACCGAGCGTCTACGAAGGAAGCACTTTCCAGGCCAAATTGCGCAGCGTCTCATTGGGACAGGCTGGGCCAAAGACCACGGCTTCTCCCCGAGCCCGTCTGTGGAGTCTTCATGGCTGGCCGCTTTGGTTCTTCTAAATCCTTTGGGTCTTTTGGCACCTTTGGCTTGCGCTCCGTCACATCATGTCTAACTGTGATGCAACTCATTCTGTCACTTTTCGACGATCGACGCCTTGATCCCATGAGCACCAAGGCTTTGAAGAGCATGGCCAGTTTTAGGCTTATTCTTCCTTTTATCCAGCCTCTGGCTAGCATGGAGTTGACTCAAGATGCGTCAACTCGATACTTGCCGATTGGACGACCCAAGACGAGCACGGTTTCACGCCGTGGCTCGATATAACAGCCCCTAGGTCATGGCCACACACCACTCTACTACCCGGACAAAGGAAAGAAGAGGGAAAGAGTCCCAGCTGGTACAAAGGTCTTGCGTCTTGTTGGAAGGACTGAGCCAACAAGACCCACGGATTGCTGCACCTTGGGTACTGTTTGGGCCCGACATCTGCAAGTAACCAAGTCAACCAGGCAAGTAACCATTCCATTATCCCGCCCCCGCTCTAGCGGTAACTAGACTAGACAGGGATTCTTACAGTCTTCTCTTTGGTCTACGATTCGACTGCAAGAATGGGGTGGCTCAGCGTAAATCTACGTTCATTTCCCATGGCCCAAGAAATCTTGTCGCATGCTCCTCACATCACTGTGTGCGTTTTCCGAGAATCCAAAAAAGAGGGGACAAAGAGAAGGAGAGAATGGAAAAGAGATGGAAACAGGGAAATCAACTGCTACCTCATCGAGCCAGCAGGGTGAAGGGAGCCTCTTCGCCCGAGTGGTCGACCTCAGAGTTCAGATGCTGCTCCGGTGCTTCGTATATCTCTGAGCTTATACGATTTGATACCTCTTCCGTCTGCCTCAAAATGTCAGGCTGGTAATTTTAGTTGTGCCGCCCGGCAACATCATGTAGCCTCGACCCTTTTCGTCGATACCGTCGCCCTCGCTCTCGGCCAAACGGCGTCGACAAGATCAGAACAGACTACTGTACAATGACAGTGCGACTCTGGCATGGTCAACACCTGCACAGTCTCTCAGAGAGTGTCATATGTACGTACAGCGTTGGACAGTCCAATACTGAAGGTCGTGGGTGTCGGCCCACACTCCAGCTGCCGGCTTGGGCAATGCGCTGGCCTCTTGTCTTACCCATCTCTCCTTTCACGCATCGTCAATGCTGGCAAACAATCCGGTTCCCCGGTATAGTCCCTTCGGTCAACTCCCATTTTCCGGGTCTTCTCATTGAACGTTGCTTGACTCAGCCTTACCTGCCCACTCTAGCAGATCAACAACGTGCCTGCTTGGTTAGCAACTTGTCGCATATTGCGTCTCATCAAATCCCAAAGCCCCACGCCTCAACATCCTTCGGCCTATATCTCGCTGCCCGTAAATATAGAACCGAAATCTACTCTCGCTCACCGCCGACCCTTCTGAGAAAGGGAGAGGTTTCCATCAGATAAAGATCAGCTCCACGCCCGCTATACGATTCCGGTTTCCGCAAGCTTGGGTCTCCTCGGCTGGAAACTAACACGGCACGAGTCTGCTGTCTGCAGGGGTCCTAGCACTCTCTCTTTCTGTAGAGAAAAGTTGTCCTTCTGAAGCTTCTTGGCTCCGGCAAGTGCGAAGATTTCTATCATCTACTACGTTCCGGTGGCTTCCTCTTTATGGACTCGTGACAGACACCAGAGACCGAAACCATCGACCATCGACCACTCAAACCACCACAACATCTCGAAAATAGCCTCCCTATGCTTTGTCGCTGTCATATTTCCAAAACTGTGGTTGCTTAGACAATACATCCGCAACTTGGGGGCCAAATGTGGCTTTGAAAGGCACTTCGTTCAACGGACCCCTCGCCACTTCAAAATATCGGAAACGCAGAGGCAGCCAGACAGCCTGCGTGGCTAGAAAGCCCCAAACAGACTGCTCTCTCCCCGTGAAACTTCATCTCGTCGAAGGAAACGCTCTGGGAAGAGATTCCCTCAAGAACTCGACTCGCCATCGCCCTAGTCCATCACGAGTCGTCGCCGTCAAATCCTACGCGAGAGCCCCCTGTCTAGCGACCTGGCACTTTTCTCACGACGTGCCCTCCATCTGCAATCCTGTTGCGATCGCACGTCACTCGAGCGTGTTTTCTTTTGGGAGGCAGGGGAATGGATGTCACATCGCTTCTCAACTCTGTTCGGTCGCCTAGCTCCTGTGGAGGACGCAATGAGGTATCATCAGATCACCCTGGCAGTCGCAGACCACTCTCCCCTCCCAGGACCCTGCCAATACCTTGGGTTGCAGACGCAAATCGGAGTTCATATAGATACAACGGGCAGCATTTCAGGTTGTGGGAAGCTGGCAGCGTGACAGGGCCTCGGATCGAGGAGCCGGGCTTTCAGACCACCGCAGGCCCTACGACTTCGCCAACGCATGCCGAAAGAATAATCTCGGAAAGGAACAATCGAATAACACAGCCGTCGACAGATTTTGTGTTTGGTGCCACGTCTCATTTGCCGATACACTTGGCAAAGGATGGACTTTCTAGGTGAGTCTTCTCGAGTCCCTTCCTCTTTTGTTGCCAAGGTTGGCATCCAAACAAGGCCTCTATCGCTTCACGCATCGTTCGAACCTCACCTTTGATGGTGGAATCGAATCAAGATGCCGTCATGTTCTTGAAGACTTCGGAAGCCCATGTTCTGCATCATTAGCTCACAGCTCACGTCTTAGTGATGAGGATCGGACAAGCGCGACTCGGTGAGCCTACACAATCTTCCCATAGGAAACAAGAATCCGACTCCACGATGGCTTAACGAAGCCGGGGCTTGACGACAGGGATTCTGACGTGTATTATAGAACGACACCCCAAGAACGCCACGGCAGCTTTTCGGGGGAGTTGCCGACGACTTCGAGACATAAGTTATCTTTCAGTAATA
Organism: Trichoderma citrinoviride; assembly: GCF_003025115.1. Classification (NCBI taxonomy): domain Eukaryota; kingdom Fungi; phylum Ascomycota; class Sordariomycetes; order Hypocreales; family Hypocreaceae; genus Trichoderma; species Trichoderma citrinoviride. Next base: position 990,455 of record NW_020194712.1, on the reverse strand, counting down.
GCAGTTTCGTATCATTGGACTCGCCACTGTCGGAATGCCATTCAAGGCTATCGTCTGTGGCATCAGTCAGCTGTGTTTCCTCCTCGACCATATCCGTTCCAGAACTGCCAAGGATCTATACCAAGCGCTCACAAACCCAGAGCCCGAAATGTGATATCGACATCACAGCACAAGCTCCGTCTCCTCCGTTTACTGAACCATGTTCAGTAGCAAAACGAAACCGAACGAGTCTGTTAGATTACGCTCGACGCAAACATGAAGATGATTTACTCAACCTACAAAGTCCGGAGCAGCCTGTGTTCTTCTGGGGAGGCTTACGGTACGTCTGTTTCTTTGCACCATTCTCAGAGCCTTGTGCGAGGGCTGCTTGTCCAAGCGTTCCAAGCAAACAAATCAACGCAGCGGACACAGTTTGGCCTGTTTTTCTTTCGTCTCGACTCGAGTGTGCTTGACGCAATTCCCCTTCTTGAAAAGCTTCCCCCTTCCTGCAGACTGGCAATATCATTCAGAGCTGGCTTTTTCCGTGGTGTCTCTTTGAGCCGGTGTTGGAGCACCGTAGGGGGCATCTTCACTGTTGAGGAGGCTCCGCACATGAACCCATTGTCTGTGAATCACCGATGGGAGCCCCAGCCAGCTGGCAGCTGGCAGAAACCACCGACAGATGAAGAGCACGGTCAAGACTCGCCTCGGTAGCTCGCGTGACTAATGGGCAGCTGGTGCTGCATCACTGCGAGTTTTCCTTCTACCGGTTGCCCAAATCTTGTGCTTAAAACCCCCTTGGTCCCAACGTTCAGGCTTTCTGTTCCAACACCATCCACTCTGCAACATTCCACCGTCAGCACATAGTCCTCTGATGTCCCTTTGAGCCTGACCACACGTCTTATCATTTGCCCGCACGTCATCTATGTCTGTCTGTTTCTTGCTCAACGCTTCTCTCGAGATCCTAAAGCTAACCGATCCTGATGCAGTTCTGACTTGGCGGCCCGACCCAAGACTCACAAGAGAGCTACATCTGTTTCCGTTCTTGCTTCTCGCATTCCGATATCAGCATCAGATAGCTTGAACGATCGCTATCCCAGGCCAGAAATTGTTGAGTTTGCTATGGATCAGTCTATAGTCCAAGACGTGCCGACCCAGGCCGAAGAACCCCAACCAGCCATAGCTCCTGTCCATCCAGTCATGGACCCAGAGCACCGGATGTTCGGCCACCATACACCCAAGAACAGGCACGCAAACACAGTTGCTGATGGAGCGCCTGCCTGCGAAGCTGTCATACAATCTCGGGAGCATGTTCATGATCAGGTCGCCAGCATCACCCCTCTGGCACAGCTGGCCTGCGAAATAGTGGGAGAGGCATCGCTCAACCCATCGATGGCTTCTCTTGACGAAGAGCCTCGATGTATGTTTGTGGACAACTGCCAGACTGGCTCGCAGCTACGCAAAGCTATTTCGCATCTCTTTGGACGCAACAAGGCCTGCACCCTGCGTATCCCCAAGCAAGTCTGGGTGTACTACTGTCGCAAACATTATCAACGAATTCGATATCGCAACGCCAAGACGTACCCGCTCAACCAGATGTACCTCGTGAAGATGCAGATCAACCGACTCCAGAGATGGAGCGACGAGAACCAACGCCGTGGAGTCGGACCCTACATCAAGATGTGGACGTTTGCATTGCGCAAGAGAGAGCAAAGTCGTCTTGACAAAGAGTCAGGAGCTAGAGACGGAGGCGGCGATGACGACGGTCCGGAGACAACAACCGGCTCAGCCGCCCCTGACTGGATCATTGAGCGTCTGGGAACCGAATACACGACGGAGGAGATGCTCACAGTTGCCGATCAGCTGTACACGGAGATTGAGAACGGTACCCTTGGCCAGGTCCCTGAAGTCGAGTTTCTCCCCGACATTATAGAGCCGGAGGCTGGCAACATCGCAAAGTTGGTCAAAAGCCGCAAACAAGGAAGCATGATCGCCACTCCAGTTGAAGCCAAGGTCTACAAGCGCCGGATCTCCGACACTGCAGATGTCGTGGGCCAAGGGAGCTCCTTGCTCCCCAGCCAATATGACGTTGCTGAATCTGCGACCCCTTCGAGGAAGCGAGTTCGCGTCAGCTCTCTTGAAGCTGACTACTACCGCCCTTCGCTTCAAGTGACCCTTCCATCAATTTCCCACTACGCAACCAGCCGCGTGTCTCTGCCCACGCTTGATCAGCAGTCGGTCATGCCACGAGCCTTGCCTGCAGTGCCCAGGATGCAGATGCCCTCCCCTGGCCGCTCTCAGGGACCTGTTGCACACATGTATGGACCCTCTTCCAGCGACTTTCGGCGCCCCTATGCTCTCAATGGCCCCTACAGCCACGAACAGCAGCAGCATTCCACCCACTATCGCGTGGGCGCCGAGCCCCCTTTTCAGAGAAACAGAGATCCCTACAACCAGCAGAGACTGCCGTCCATCAGCGCTCATTTGGCGGGAACCAGCAACTTTCAAGACTCAAACTTGGCTATTCCTTGGGCCTTGATCAGTGATGGCACAATTGTTCCACGAGCTCCGCGCTTGCGATCCTACAGCGATAACGTCCCAACGAATCAGCCCGCCTTGGAATATCCTCGGCCCATCAGCTCGAGTGGTGCTCCCCAGTTCGGCTTGACGTGCTTCGACAACAGAGGTGCAACCTCTTCCACCAACGAGCCGGAATACCGTGACTATTCTCAAGGACACTGGTCCGAATCTACTCATGCTTCAGGATGGTTCCAGAGACCGGGCAGTCGGCAACATCATCACTATTACGACCAAGTGACTCGCCCTCAGCTGGACAGTCTACGAGCTGCCAACAATCTCGGCCCGGCTAAGCTAACCCCTGTTGAGAGATTCGAGCACGAAACTCATCGTTACGGAGACACATGGGTTCCCGCTGATCATGCCGCTTCAAAGGTAGCTAGAGACGGACGTGAGGCTTAGTCGTCGGAGCTTCTATGCCTAGCACCGTATCAGACCCTCCTATAGGAGAGCGAAGAAGAGTCGACTTGCCTGGACTGCCACTTTTGCGATATGCTTTCATTCAAGGGCTGTGAGGCACACACCTTGTTCTCTCTCAGCTCTATGCTGCACTACTTTGCCTTTTGGCTGAGTCTTTTGTTGTTTATCTCGCCCCCCCTTTTTCTCAGTTTACGCTCTGGGTTTCTTTAAAGACCGAAGAGCTTTACACTCACCATGGCGAGGCGCATCTGACAATTGTGTTGGACGAGCGTACAGTCGGCGCAACATCCGTACTGCTTTCTGCTTTCTTGATTTTGTCTTTCGGGGTCTCCCCTCTACTTCTTTCTCGCTAATACGTCTTTTCCTTTTCTATTTTCATTCGTTTCTCACAGTTCCTTTGTTTCTTCTTTTACACATAGAACCAAATCAAGACGGATGATGGATCAATATGAGAGGAGGACTTGCTTTGACGAGGAACGGCCGCTAGATGATGGTTAATATTGAGTTTTGCCCGGAAAGGCTGATGGTAGTCGTGGCTTTTGGGCAAAAGCAAACAGGGATACAATGACTTTGCTGTGGAGGATGAATATGGGCGTACACGGATATTGTGTTGGAAGGGGGAAGTGGATGGAAAGGGAAACCAAAATAAAGGGAACGGAAATTCATGGACGAGTTATAGAAGGACAAACAGATACAAAAGTACCACAAAAGGATGCGATTCTTTTCTTTCTTGTCTCATTCTTCACGAAAGTCACGCGCCCCTCTCTATATATATCTCTCTGTGTGTGTGTCCCTGTGACTCTTTTCCTTTCCATCACTCTCGGAACATGACGATGCCGCCATCCCACTCACTCAAGTCTCCCACATTCGCCCTTCCCACTTCGACAAAACCAAATCTCGAGTAATACGCATCCGTGCCCCTCAGCCCGATGAGCCAGACCTTGCCCCTTACCTTGGCCTCTCCGCCCTCAGCCCTGCGCTGCTGCCCGTCTTCATCCTGCTGCAGCAGCCTCTGCCGCTGCCACTCGTCCGCCCGGGTGAGCCCCTCGCCCAAGAGCAGGGCGCCGAGCCCGATGCCCTGGACGGAAGGGTGCACGGCCAGGGTGCTGAGGTACCACCACTCGGCGCGGTTCTTGTCCGCGAAGAGGGCCTTTTCGATGGGCGGGAAGACACGGTCGAAGGCGTGGGCGGCGTGGGGGTCGATGTTTAGGGGGGCGAGGAGGGTGTCTTGGAGGGATATGAATGTGCGGACGAGGGGGGCGATCCAGGCGACTTGTTTTTGATGATGTACGTGTAAGTTATATGCTCTTCTACTGTTGTTCATTGTATGGGTGGAGAATATAATGGAGGATATCTGTATGAGGAAGGGAGGATGATGAGAATGCGGGAAGAAGGGGGGAATGAAACATACACAGAGTAAACCATCGCTCTCCGAAGGTGATGTCCGCACTGGGCCTCTTCCAGCAGGAGAATCCGACGACTGTGTCATCTTCATCCTCACTTTCACCTCCCTCCTTGACGATGAACGTAAATGTCCATTCCACGGACCAGTACCGCTTCGCGTACAGTCTGTACAAATACTTCTTATACGACTCTGGATCTTCGTTCTTGCGCGGAAACAGCAGCGCGGCCAACTTGTCGGATCCGAGACAGGCGTCGTAGAGACGCACTGCGTGGGTTAGGTCCGAGGCGGTTCCTGGACGGAGGCGAAATGTTGGAGGCATGATGAGAGTGGGAGAGTTTAGCGATGATTGAAGTGTGATGGGTGTGTGGTTTGACTATTCAATACGGTGTATAAGACAATTGAGGATGTGGGAGAGGGCATGTAGTATATACAGAGGCCATATGTGACTCAGTCTAGTCATATAGAGATAGCTTCATGTTGAAAGGCCCCGTTCTCGCTGCTTGCTGACCCCAGTTGCCGAATGAGTCAAAGTCGGGCATTGTGAGTGGCTGGATAATATCCCGTTTATTGGGGTTGAGGAGGATATGTCAGAAAAAAAAAATCGTGCCATCTCCACTTTCGGGCTGTTTTGGGGAACAGGGGCCGTTTGTGCATGAAGATATGGAGATTACGGAGTAGTACAGGGCTGAAAGTCTTCCAACGTCGCTGGAGATAGTATAGATTTAGACGAGGAGTTGATGGTAGGTAGCTTGCGATATTGTGTGGATACGGTTGGGGTTGGCGCGGGAGGTGGTTGTCGTTCTGGGAGGAGTTGGTGATGGCTTCGTGTTGGAGGTTGATGGGATGTAGCGCCGAGCAGTCGTGAAGCATTGCACCTTGACGGTTTGCCGTGGTGTATTATACAAGCCGAAGTATTCTGCTCACGATTGATATAAGCAAGAGTTCAGGTAATACATATAGTGCTTATAATGCAAACAGTTGTCAGGGGATAGACTCGACTGTACCAGCGTATTGGGACTGACAGGAGGGGATCAGTCTCGGTTTTCCATGGTGTTCAAGCATCAAGGTGTGCGCACTGATTGATGTCAGTTCAGGACGCACAAGATGGAAGCGATTGCTCTTGCTCAAGCTCCCAGTCTGCACACCGCCCGAGAAGTCTCGATGTATCTTGCATGTACTTTGGATGCCCAAGGCACACCTCCTCGGCAGAAAAAGATCAATAGTATAAAGTATCTTCTCTCTTACATCCTTTCCTCATTCCTTCTCTTCCCATCAGAAGTTTTTTGCATTCCTTTTCTTCAATCTCTCGATCATATCCATAACACTTGACGATGTGAAGCCATCTCCCTCCAATTACCCTCCTTCAGTCTTTCTCTTCCTGAAAGTTCGTCCACAACTCCTACAATGGCTCCTCCCGAGGACCCAGGCAAGCCCTCACAGGGTAAAGAAGCCAAGAAGACATCGCGCAGAGGCAAAGAGAAAAAGAAGCAGTCCAAGAATGGCAAGTTGTCAAAAAAGACTAAACGCCAACGAAGACGCGAACGAGAAAAAGAAAAAGAACGAATTCAGAAGCAGCGTGGAGGCCAAATCATGCTCGATTATGCTCGCTTTCACAACGGACTGGAACTCGAACTCCCAGAAGACCAAGATTTTACCGAGTACTCTGCAGTCCCCCGCAGAGGCTACTACGTGAGACTCCGTCAGCTTCGAAAAGAAGTAAAGAACAAAGACGATCCGCCGCGGCCAGTATCGCGCATGGCTCCGGCGCCTTGGGTCCCGAGCCCTCATAACGATGCATTCCCCAACAAGCCATACTGGGCTGGAGATGACGACGAGCAAGAGGATGAACAGGAAGAGAATCATGGCAGGCCCAGGAAGCGGGCGTGCACCAAATCGAATATGCCTACCAAGAGGCAGCGATTCTACAAGAACTTCTTTCCTCTGTCTCAGGAATTTATACTCCCAGAAGACGAATCCGACGAAGAAGAGATTCCTGAATATATCATTCATAAGACGCCACCCACTTTCATGGGTATCCCGAGGGAGATCAGGTTGCAAATCTACCGCAGCATCCTCACCGTCCAGCAGCCCATTCAAGTCCACAGCGGATGGAAACAACTCTACTGGAAGGAAGATCTGCAATTGTCGACTGGCATCCTCAGGGTTTGCAAATCCGTGTACGAGGAGGCCTGCACCGTGCTCTACGGGGCAAACACCTTCTTGTACCTCCTCCGCGATCCATCCTCGTCCGACGCATCGGCCATTGACAGCTTAGCCACGGACGACTCGTGGCCTGTAGATGACTCCTCCGACGACAGTGACTTGGACTATGAAGAAGAGGGTGCCTCAAAGTGCCCTGCCCGTACTCAGAAAGAGCGCAACATCAACATCGCCAAGTATGCGCACCTGTTCCGCAAGATCACCATCATGGCCGAGGCAAACAGGTACTCGGCCTGCACGCAGGCAGGCATGGCTGCGGCCATCAATGTCTTTGCCAGAAAGGTCGCCAAAGACGGAATCGGATGGGAGCAGGGGTCCGATTACATCCAAACATTGATCATCAGCGTCACGCCTACCTCCCAGCAGGGCAACGAGGACCAAGAGTCGAACTTTACTTTTGTGAACTTCTTCGTCCCGGGATGCCCTGTACTTTCGGCCATCAAGGCCGTCGACTGTCGACTGCTCAGAATCGAGGTGCTGACAACCCGCGAGACGAGGAGGGGCAAGACGTGCTCCATGAGCGGAACCAGTTCGTACCGTCTTGACATTAACAGAATCCACGAGCGACTCTGGGACGACCGAAAGCGGATTGGCTCAGAGGACAAAGGGAGTTGGGCGATACCCTGGATGAAATTGGCGAAGCAGAGTGAGGGAAGGATTGACGAGCTGGCGAGGCACATTACCGCGTTCTGTAAGCAGAGGGGCTTTGAGCAGCAGACGACGGAGGGCATGGATATTGACTCGCCCTACTGGGATGATCTCAAGGAGGACGAAAATGAGGATGACTTTTGAGGGATTGGGTATGACGGAACGGTTTTTGCTCTTTGCTTTATGGATTTTCCCTTGCGTCGCGGGCCCTTTTTGCAATGAGATACATATCTACAATGCTTTCGGCTGGTTTGCTCTGCAGTTTCTGAACGCTGCTACAATCTCAAGACAGTCAGTCTACAATTCACTCCATCGCAATTACATACTTCTTTCTCGATTTCTCTTCATTCCGCTAGTCACTTTACCATCTGTATACTACAACCTCAATAGTTCCTCTCCGCTTTTCCCAGTTGACAATTCAAAATCCAATGCCTTAACTCATACTCCATATCCTTGCGAATAGTACTACCAAGGTATTACACACAACCAACCACCACAGCCAGCGACATCCGGGGCACCTCTCAATCATCAGAACTTCCCAAAGAGTCAAGCCCACGCCTTCTCACTGGCTGGCTAAATTTTCCGTCAGACGAGGGGCCCCAAGAAAGAGGAGGTCACAAGAGAGGCACACACGAGCGGGAATCTCCATCCGCATTCTCCACTCCAATGCTTGCAGGACCTGACGCAATCGCCGATGATTTCCCCCAATCTTGAAAAGAGGGTCTCAAAAGGGCGTCATGATCGTCGTTTGATAGGGACCGCCAGTCTTGATTTTCATTGTTTATTTTCCTAATTTTTGACGCTTTTTCAGGGCTATATCTACAGATTTCTTGGTAATGTGCTCAAGCCCACATTTGCCTTCTCCCCCGCAGCTGTCCATCGTCATCCCCATGCCTTTACGTATGTGCAATGTGCCCATTCAGAGCGCCGTCATGCAATTTGCTTGAGTGCCCGCTCACCGTGGCACTCGCCGGCTCTCAAGCTACAATATGAAACGATACAGAAACAAGAACAAGAACCTCCAATCGCTAAAGCAATGACACGCAGTATACAAGAAAGATCAGATGCTGCCAACTCCGTAGACCCCGGGTCTGATGCATGCACATAAGAGTAAACGCAATAGAAAACAAGAACAATCGCTGAAACGACACAATTTTGCGAGCTTCACGGCGCATTCCCCAAGATTAGGATGAGCAGCATGCCGTTGAGGAGACACGTGGCGATGAATGTACCCCAGACAATCAGGCGGTAAGCCAGGGACAGCCGGTCTTCTCGGTACAGCGTCATGCCGAGGCCGGAGCAGGCGCAGAACAGGCTCACCATGGCTCCAAGCGTGGCTCCGGCATCGACCTCGACTCGCAGCTTGTGCCGGCCCGTCGAGATGAGAATCCCGGCAATGCCGAAAAAGACAAAGGCGGCGCCAAAGCAGCCAATTGTCCCCCATAACAGCACTCGCTCCCGGTACCGATGCAGACGCTGGCTGTTGACGCTGGGCAGCGCGTAGTGCGCGGCATAGCCATGTGTGGGGAAGTTGTCGGAGCTGGCGTAGGCCTCCTCGTCTTCCTCGGAGTCGGTGTGCACGGCCGTCGTGGAGCCGTAGCCCTGGTTGAAAGGGTCACCGGACGAGAACAGGGGTTGTCGCTCGGATGACCGCGGCTTGCCCAGCCATTCCTTGGCCTTTTCCAAGGGAAAGGACATGAGGGCCTGGGCAAGCTTCAAGCCAGGGAAACCCGAGCCCTGGTCGGGATCGACGTAGATTGCGTAGTCGTCCTCTGGGCTGCCCGCCTCGCTGCCGTCATCGTACTCGTTCCAATACTTGGTCTGCGGATAGAGACAGGATGGCGGTAGAGGGTCGAAGGTGACGCGCGGTGAGTTCGAATCGCGTCTCGTCGAAGGGGCCACGGGCGTATCGACCGACGAGGGAGAGCTGGGTTCGCTAAAAGCCGGAGTAGCATTGCGAAGGATCTGTTCGACCTCGTCGTGCCGTCGTTGTAGATCGGTAAAGTTGCGTCGGGTGAAGCTCTTGGGGTTGCTCAGCACCTCGTCATTGAATCTTGTGCTTAATGAGGATGAGCCTGTCCACTTCTGTTGAGAGGTTAGCCAAGGTCATGGAACCTGCCTTCGTATGTATTCCGTGAAAAGGCAGTATAGAAACCAAAGAGGCCTCCAGCATGACGTACCCTGTATTTCTTGAGAATCTTGCGAAATGCAGTGACCTGAGCATTGACGAAGCGGATCAAAGCTTGTGTATCTTCCCTGCACCGTAGCAGTTCGCGCTCATACTTGAGGAATTTGCGTTGGTTTCTCAAGGATACACTCGGCAAATCGGATTGGTGGTGGTTCTTGGCGGCAAACCGCTTGATGCTGGCGGCAATGTGATCTAGGTCTGGTTAGCAATTGGAGCTTAGGAAACTTGGACTGGTGACGACAGATTCATACCCAGTCGTCTTGATACCTCGTCGGCCTTGCTGGCGACGAACAAGTCGAGTCGGTCGTGCTGGTGGCAGAGCTCGTTGTACAAGGCATCTTCGAATCGGCGGAGGGCAGTGTCTGGGTGGCCGGGGATGGTGAGAGCTGTGGCTTGGTCGCGGGTTGTGTGGACCTTGATCTCGTGCTTCAGGGAGTTGTAGTCGACGTTGTCTATGCTTGCGATGTCAGTTGGAGTGTGTGAAGCCTGCAACGTAAGGGGACGTACGTAAGCTCCACTCAGGGACAGACTCCCGCTCCAGCTGTTCGCCGTATTTCATGGTTCGCAGGAGCTGCTACTTGCAATGATGCTGCTTCGAGGTCAATTGGGCGGCTGTTGGCGATATGATAGCATCCGTCAGTGGCGGCAGCGTCGGAGGATGCAGAGGCAATGTTGGTGGAGCAATTGGGCTTCTCGAAGACGACCGCGGCGGTGGAAGCTGGTACGTAGGAACGAGAAGACGGGCGAGGACAAGGAGAGCTCCCGGATCGTCCTATTCGGTCTCTCGGCACGGCTACAAGAGAATTGCAACGGATGGGAGAGTTGGAGTGCAGCTTATGCCAAGCGCAGACGTCTGCCCAGTGTGGTCTACTTTGTACTGTGGGAGGCAGCCAAGAGATTGAATGCCGGTCGAAGGTTGTGGAACAGCCGGATGGCGGTCGCGGAAAGAAGGGGAAAGCACACGAGAAGTCAATTGTTTCTCGGGTCAGAATTGACCGTAGCAGAGGCAGAGGTAAAGTAGTTGCAGGAGAGCGATACCGGTCGGATGAGATAGGAATGAGACAGCAGGAAAGCCCGGGGATGACCTGGATACCTAGCAGAGCTGGGCTGTGCAGGAGATAAGATGTTGGCGTAGAATCAGAGCGATAGGTCAACGTCTGCAGGTGGTTGCTTGCGCTAGACGGGACAGGGCGAATGAGCCGGAGCCGGAGCCGCGGGTGATGCGAATGAGGTCGGGCGACGACGGAGGAGAGATGTGAGAAGGTGTAGAAGCGAAGAGAAGAGAGTTTTGCATAAGGTATAGAAGATGATAACGATCGGATGAGAAGTGAACTTCGTAATGCACTTGTCATGTACGGCGGAAAGGTCTCGAATACGCTGCACGTGCGGCAAGGTTGTCGGACTAGGCATGTACTCCGTACCCAGCAGCAACTTCAAGGTTGTACAGGCACAGGCACGCAGTACCCACGATGACGCACAGGCGCTGGACAGACGCGGGTGAAGAAGATGCTCAGGAACCGTCAATGCCGAGCAGATCAAGAATAAACAGGGCGCAGCAGGAGGAGCAGTAAAGAAGCAGAGCCAGACAAGAAGTTGGATCGGCATCCAGAGCCAGCCAACGAGCAGAGCAGGACCGCGCACGGGGCTCGCAAGATTATATCATCGACGAGGGACACGCCTTGGTTGGAAGAGAAAAAAAGATGGAGAGCAGCTGGGCCGGCAAGGAGGCGAACCGACCGGGCAAAGAGTCCAGGTCAAATTGCACGGATAAAATTGAAGATAAGGTGCCCACTACCCACCACAGTGCCTACCTTAGCGCTGGCCGGGCCTTTGCAGGGTGGCAGCCCGGTGGGTTCCAGGCGCTGCTGCACGTTTGGGGGGTGTTTCTGGCGCTGGCGCATGAGGTGGGGGCAACGGCTACGGGGCACCCACGGGCTCAGTAGTCGGGTATGGGGGCTGCTAGTCACTGGAGGGCCAGCCATGTGATCCGTCCATGGCATGTGGTTGACGGTTGATACATTGCTGGGTTCAAGCAAGCCATGTGTGGCTGGCCAAGGCGTCTGTCTGGCTTGAACCCGGGACTTGGGCTGCTAAGGAATGGCAACTACATATGCCGAGCAGCACGTTATCATGACGAATCGGCGGTGCAATACGGAGTACATATTAAAAACATGGAGCAACAACCAACAGACAGCATCGCATCGCGCGGTGAGACAAGGCACGATAAGAGCGTCTCAGCTACTGCAGTAATACTCTGGCACTCTTGCACGACACAAATTACGACATTATTGGCTATCAATTGCAGGCCGGTGTAGAATTGACACACATTATCAACCCAAGCAAACACCATCCAAGTCGTTTGTTCTTTCATCTTCCCGCCGCAATTGGCTGTTTCTCTCCTCGCACATTGTTGCACGCACAAGCTGCGCCAAGTCCTCTAGCTGTTCCAGACCCTCCATGAAAGAGCATGAACCGACGACGGCCAAGAGATCTCTCGGCCCCTCTATCCGAGAAGGTCATCAAGAAGATGTATTAGGAATAGTAGTACTGCTTCCTGAACCATTGGTGCTACGGATTCATTACCAAGTTATTACATGTGCCACCGCTGCTGCCGCGGCAAATAGGGATCGATCCGAGCAAGTCTAACGAACATAAGGTGACGGGGAGTAGTATTGAATTGGGACATTGTCGTATTCTTCCAGGTGTTGCTCGCTTGGAGCCGAGAATTTTCCATGCTCTCACGTTGCATGTCCAGAGCCGTCCACCGTCTTCTCTCGCGATAGTCGTATACACTCGTACTCAGTACGCCGCCCAATCAACAACCCAGTCATGGAATTAAACTACCTTGACTACGGAGTACTCTAACTATCAAACTCGGAGTCGGTTATATTCCTGCCGGCTGTTATGGAAATAACCCGACCAAGGAAGCCAAAGGAATCGCACGGCCTTACCAATGAGAGCGCAGAATCGCAGCAACGTGCATGCGAGTTAGCATAGCGCTTGTGCTTCTGCCTCGTCCAGTAGTGCCATCACCATGAGGAAGAGGCCGTCTCTGGCTGTCTAGATTGAATTGGTATTCGCGCCGACTTGTGTAGGAAGCTCCTCTCATTGGTTGGGGGCGGTTCAAGGTGGTGGTTTTGGCTGCCGCTGCCTTACGGAGTTCGGCTAAAGGCGCGAGAAGCTGTCAAGGAGTGGACTCGCGACTTGCAGGGAAGTTGACAAGGTGCAGCTGTTGGAGCCAACAGACCAATGCCTGGATTGAGGTGCTGCAGAAACTTCATTCTACTATGTATCAGCCTCGTTCTGTTTGGGCACGTATATTTCGTACATCAGTAGCCTTCTGTCTCTTGGTTTACACGCTACCATCACGACATATTGTTGACTCGGCATCCTCACAATACGAGCAAAGAGGCCGATATGTCATACCTCATACTTCCCTGAACAACACGGCCGATTCAACCAGGGAACAGGAGAGAAAATCAACAAGCATCAACAGAAACCAACAGAAAGCGAGCAAAAACCCAGGGTCCACAACAAATCTGCAGGCCCTCCGTTCCCGCCCCAAGCTCTTCTCAATCCGTTCACCGAGACGGCCCAGCTCCAACGAACCAACGCCTTTCTTCTGTTGATAATTCTCCGCTCCAACCCTTTTTCTTTCATATGTTTCCCTGTCCTGCTGGAGAACTACATGTATAGGCAGGACCCGATCGGCCCGTTAAAATGGGCTTTGCCACTGGTGTCGCGTGTGTATTTACCCAAATTGGAGATTAGTATTCCTGAAACTTTTTTTTCGTATGCGCTTCTCGGTGCGTTTTGTTGGTCGTGGTTCTTGGTTTCTTCGCGAGCTGAAGCTGGGTGGGAAGCTTGGTTTCGGGTTAATTTCAAACGTTGCATTCAGGTGGTTCGAGTTTTTTTTTTTTTTTTTTCTTCATTTGCTGCTCTCTTCTTGTCTGTACCCTGATTCTTCTGCGTTGGGTGGTGTAAGCTCGAATCCCACCGTGATGAGAATTCCAAGTGACAGTGCAGCATCTGGATAGCCTTTCTCTCCATTACTTTTCCACCCTTATACATCCCACACATGCCCATATCACGACAAACTCTACAGAAAGCGTAAAACCCATCACCAATTCAAAGAAGTCTCTAGTCAAGAGAAAAAGCAACCAAGCACCACTTCCGTGCCCACCCAAAGACTGCAATCCCAGTCCCCCCCTCCGATCCACCCAGCGGTAAATCTAGATTGCAAGGGCCCGCCGCCTCTCCATCCCGAAGCCCGTGCGACTCCATCCTCCCTCGAACCTCGAACAGGGGTCCGTTTGGTCTTTTTTTCACCCCGTTCCTGATTTTTTTTTTTCTCTTTCTCTTTCAATTAGAATCCCGCTAGTCTTACTGGCTGTACTATAGTAGTACTAGCATTCAGCCGGAGCAAGCCGCTGCAGTGGGTTTCGTTATGAGGTGGGTTTCTCGCGTACGAGCTGGTAGTACCACAAGATAGTAGATGCTACCCTTTGCCGTCTTCCGAAGGGAGAAGAGAGGAACGTGGTCTTGGCGAGAGTGCGTATTCGAGGTCTGTCTGCAGTACCTTTGACGAGATTTTCTGCTGTTGCCTACGCCTTACTGCCATGGCCTGTGTTCTTATCACATCATACCATAGTCCGTATATAAGGCAGATCAAAGTATTACCACTCCTCCTTACATCAGATGCTGCAGCCTTTGATAAGACGACATGACCTCGTGTCCGTGCTGCTCAAGACCTCCCAAGAGATAACGACATGTACCATTCATGGATGGATAAGATACCTGCCATCACCTTCAACCCGCTACTTCATCGCAGCGGTAATGATGCTCCGACGAAGCAGCGGAATAATGGGATGTATACACATGTGGTATTACCTTAAAGCAGGCAGGGTAGCATTACTGCTACAAGAACAGCCATCCATGTCACGCACCTTTTACCGCCCTCCTTCCGCATCTCACCAAGCCTGCAGATTCCCATGCATGTCTGTATGCATGTATGTATGCATGTAGGGTACTGTACTCGACGATAAGACGATAGAGGAAACCCTACATGTACCTTTGATGCCTTGTGAATACTCCCGTATCGCCATCACGCAAAAGCAACAATGCTTGATCAAATCGTCCGGTTTCAGGACGTTGAAGTGGGGAGTTTGCACATATGCTCTCTCCTGTCACACTGCCAGACTGCACCCACGGACAACAAATACATACATACATACATACACACCTTACATGCCATGCCGTCTCAGGTCCTCACAGTATTGGACGGTTGAATGAAGAAGCTTGCGGCTGAGCCTTCAGCTCTGGAGCAGACGCAACACCATCTCCAGCTATCTGGGCTTGGCTTCTGCTATCCATAGTGTCTTTCGGTGACAGGAACCCTCCATCATCATCAGTTTGGCTGTCTATCAATTCTTTTCAGCTTTGCCATTGTACACACCACAAACAACTCCATCGCTTCATCTTCGCATGTCCGTCGGACTGCGGTCGTAGAGCATTTCATCCCTCCCTCGGTACCACACCAGCCCGATCCCCGAAGTAAAAGAACATACCTCATTATCTCGAATATGGCTCCGTATCTGGTACTTATCTGAACATGAGGGAGCGCCAATCCAAGCAGGTGGCCAGGCGTTGGATCTCCCAATCGCCGTCGCCGCTCCGACAGTTCGGCCAACTACCATTGCATAGGTAAGGTAAGGTAGCCGATTCTCCCTCTCGTTTGTTCTCTGCATGCAAAGAATCCGGCAGAAAGTTGCGTGATCAATCGCGAATAATCCACCAGCATCAATTATCAGGTTCAAATGAACAATCGCGTGAACCGCCCGAGTCATCGGTCACGCGACACTCCTTCCCTTCCTTCGCAGAAACAGGTCTCAAACAAACGGTCTCAGAAAAGTTGTAGGTATTAGATACTAGCAGTAGAGAAATAGGGACTTTATGTAGGGAGCCTTGTCAGCTCCGATGCTTGGCATTGATTCGCCGATAGAGGAGCCAGAAATAGACTGCGAGGAAGGATACGAAGGATTAGGTAGTCGTTCTAGGCCCATGGACAAGGTTGCGGGTGTTTGCTCTACCCTTGCTTTGTTGCAGTCATGTTATGTATCTCAGCTGCATGAGGCCGTATCCGGCGAAGTGCATAAGGACACCAGCTTCTGGGTATTGAGGTTGATACGAACGCTGGACGTCTTTCTCTACTTTGGTTCGCCGATGGTGTTTAAGCTGGGAACATCTCAGTTACAGGCAGAATCAAGAGGCTTGGGGCGTGCTGGCGTGATGTTTGTGCAGACAACAATGTCGTGATACAAGATCAGTCAACCGCTCGAATCGCCAATATTTCAGCTTACCTGCTCTTGGCTATAAGCTGTCAATCAATATTTATGTTTATATCCAAACCCGGAGTTGAAATGCTGAATCTTGAAAAGATATCACCGACGTCTCACTTCCAATTTTCATTTGGCACTGAAAGAAGCGTCCCCTCACTCCCTGGAGAGGTATACCAGGCCCCCCTTATACCAGCATGGATCAAAGTAGATACAACGAAACTTGGTGCTAGGACACAAGATTAAACATATCCAAAACTCTGTTTCTCTCAGGGCCCCAGTATTTCCACCAGCGTTCTTCCTCCACCTCCGCAACCGTTGTTGTCTCTGGTGGACTCCCAACGTGGAGATTGACATATGGGGTTCCCAGCTTCTCCATAGACAGACCACGCTTCTCATATGACATTGGATAAACCATGGAGGCAAACAATTGCACAAGGACACTCAAGGTAACGAGTGCTCAAGTATTCTACCTAAATGACCCATGTAGACACACTAATATCCCAGAGTCACCCTCCATGAATGCACAAGGACTGGCATATTCAATAGCGTGAGCTGGATGCCCCATTGCAATATATTATATGCATGCTGTAATCGATAATGTATGCAGCTTAAAGATGTATCGTAGCAATTTGCCTGGTATCGTTCGCAAAACAATGGCAATACAAAGGTTTCCCTTCCAAGAAGAACAATGCGTGCTGTGCTGTTGCTGTCCCCCAACGGCACATGATCAATCACCACCGAGCATTGTGGCACAATGAGACGGGCCCCCATCATGTCTCCTATCGCTTTCGTTTCCTCAACACGTGCCAAGTTCGAATATGCATTTCACGCCTCCTGGTGTTCAAGTACTCGCTCAGCCTCCAAAACGCCAATGATGCTCCCGTTGTTGGTAACGGCAATGATGGACGCTGCCTGGTCCTGCTCGTCGACAATCTGCGACTGCATGTCCTGCAAGATCTGCCGCGCCTGGCGGACCGTCGTCTCGGACGACATGGCCAGCATCTGGTGACGGGACACGACGAGGCCCGTGACGTCCTTGATTGGTCTCACCATGTCTGCGTCACTCAAGGATCGAATCCTGCTCGGGACGGCGATCTGGTCGCCGACTCGGACCCAGCCCGTCTTGGACTTGTACGCTGTCCGAAGCAAACTCAGCGCGAGATCTTCGCTGCTCAGCTCACTTGCATCGTCAACGTCGTCCCATGGGACGAGGATGTGACCCAGGGTCGTCGGACCCCGGGCGGCCATCGCCACCGCAGCACCAATGGCGCCGCCGGGATGGTTTTTGGCAAACATTGTCGAGACACAGGCGTGAAGCTCGTGGGCGGCCGTCAGTGCCAGCGCATCCCCCAGCGCAAGGGCAACGGTGGTCGATGCTGAGGGAGCCGAAACCCCAAACGATACCTTTTCGGGCTCGATGATGGGCGCTGGCAGCAGTATCGTGCTGGGCCGGTGCTTGATAAACTCGCAGGTTTCGTGTCTCATGTGCGAGGTGAGGAGAATGGTCGGGAGCCGCTCATCCAGGTGAGGTAATGTGAGGAGAAGCTCCTGCGTCTTTCCGGAATAAGTGATAAACAAGAGTGTATCCTCCGGGCCCACGATGCCCAGATCTCCGTGTAGGGCTTCGGTTGGATGAAGGAAAACGGAGCGAATGGCCAAGCTCTGAAACGTAGCGACGAGCTTCTTTCCAATGTGGCCGGATTTGCCCACTCCCATGATGACCAGCTTGCCCTTGGTTTTGGCCAACCGAGTGATGGCCTTGATAGAGGCATTGAAGCCGTTCCGGGCAACCGCGTCAACCTCGTACAGCTTCGTGAGGTTTGCCAACGCGGCCGCCTCGACGTTGAGCACGTGGATGCCGCTGTGAAGTCTCCTATCCATCATGGCCTGCTCTCGAACAGAGTCTTTGTCGAGGCTGAAGCCATCGACGGGGTCGCCAATCTCATTGGCCGACGGGGAGGCTGATGGAGTAGGCGGAGAGGGAGGCGGGATTGACGAGCATTTTGACGCGCTCAGCACAATCACAGCACTCGTCTGGATTGGCCTGTGATCGCCGTGTCGTAGATCAATCATTGTTTTCCGGCGATGAGGTGAGTTGTGTTTTGATGAGTCAAGTCGATAAGAAGCAGCAGGGCAAGAAGCAGCAGATGGCTTTTATGCCTCTGCTTCGACTTTGTAAACAAACCTCTGTTGACACAGAGAAGCCCCCGATTCCAGGTGGCAGCGGCTGAAAGGAAGCGCCAAAGGCAATGGAACCTCAGAGACCAGCGCACAAATCTGTCCCGAGAACCAGGTGACTGTCAACAGCCCAATGGCACAGTGGACACGTCAAAAGCGAGGCAGCTCTGGATGCGCACAGAGTCCACGTTTCCCCGAACACAATGACGCCTCCCCCGGATTTTCCAGAGAGCTAGTCGTGCGTCGACGTGTCGCCGTGTCACTTGTCGAGTCTTTCGAGGTTGGACCCTGAGCCCATTTCCGAATTGGCACCAGGAGGGGAAGATGGGGAAGTGAGAAAAAAATCTGAAGGAGGCGGATATCGCGAGCTTTTCAACGCATAGCCATGACGGAAAGTGAAGAAGGAACCCCCCAGGTACATGTAATGAAGAGAGAGGATCGCGCAAGGCTTATGGAATCAGGGTCTGATCGCCGCAGATAAGGGACCTCGAAGGGATCGAGCAGAGCTGCATTAGTAGGAGGGAAAAAAGTCGCAGAGTCATCGATCCGTGTGAGTGGACGGTGCGGCGATTGGTGGAGGCGGGCGATTGTGTGCTTTTGAGATCTCGAGTCCAATTGGGCGCCGGCGCGGGCGACAGAGGGCGGAACGGCGATGCGATTTCTAATGGCAACGGAACGGAATCCACACTGTCGCCTGGGCTGGATGGCAGAACAGTTGAACCGACCGACGCAGCGACCAGTTGGACCGCTGTAGAACGTGGCTTTTGCTTTTTGCTGCTGGCTTGACGATTGATTGATGGCTTGTGCGAGCGTCTTCTGTCGAGTGGTCATGGACCTATCACATGTCTGATCGTGTGGAATTGAAACAGAGAGCGGCCAGGGCCAAGCTGTGTCTGTCAGCCCTTCTACTTTGAGGGTAATCCATACTGACAGGGAACATTGACAGATATGCAGCCATCTCGTATCTCCGCCATCTGCAGCTGTGCTCTGCTTCTTCGCCGAGAGCCCGGCCGCGGGAGTGCCTGTGATTGCATGTGCGCGCAGCCCCCGCATCGTCACGCCATCAGCAGTGCAAATGAGTGCTGCTGGGATAAATTTCCGAGGGTATCCGAGGGGGTTGCATTTCGAGGGGATGACTGACGCAGGATTCGAGAAGGAGTCGCGAATGATTGACATGCAACACAGGAGAAGAGAGAAGAAGAAGAAGATGCAGTCGGTATGCTACAAGGAGCGCACACAATGGACTACTAGATACCTTACCTACCTTATACTGTAGCCTATCATGGCCGCTGTTCATAGACTCCAGACCCTCCTCATACAAAAACCATCGTCATTGTAATACTAGAACAATTCACGGCTGACCCCTTCCAAGATGCATCATCACGTCCGTCCCTGCACTTCCAACACGGTTCCAATACAAATCAATCCAACCCGCCGAAAACGTGTGCAGCCCGTCTCTTTGTCTCTTTATCCCGTGGACCGGGTTTGGCAACCATTCATTGGCTCGCCCCCCCGTTAAGCCCTCCCGCCTTTGTCTTTTCTTGTCTCGGGCTAGCGAGCCGGATCAGGGAATTAATTATGCGAGATGCAAATCTGCCATCAACTCTCCTGGCCGCATGCGATTTTGCATACAAGTGCCTCTATCTCCAGAACTTCAAGCGCAACGAGACCGTCCACGATGACGATGCCCTGCCATCTCCGCGATAAGACCAATGGAGCGCCTTAAAAACAACTCACTCTTCCCCAGAAAACGTTTCCCCCCAATGTCAAATATTGCCTCAAGAAACTTGGAAAAAAAGGAACCCCATCCGGCCGCAAAACCCGCTCAGTGGCTTTTGGTTTCTCCACGATATCTACACCCAACACTGATTCACCGTGTGTCGACGGCGAAGCGAGCCAAAGAGAAACCCCCCCAAAAAGCACAGACTCACGAAAACATCACGTCCTGCCCGTTGGCCCCGGCTTCTCCGGTTCCATCCTCCAACCCGCAGCCCGGCAGCCGGAAACAAACGAAAATGGGCCGCAGCTATTGACAACTTCAACACAATAGAAATGAAAGAACATTGATAGTAGTACGAAGTGGTTCACCGGCAGATGTTCACGCTCCTTTCACGGCTTCCTTGTTTCCTTACGTAAGGGGGTAAAGAGTCTTTGATATAAACCCCGTTTACTTTCGTTTCCGCCCCCCTGGGCCTCTTGGCCTTGTGCTACTATTTTTGATCAGCCTAGAGAATCTTCAACTCCAGTTCAGGAAAACAATATTAGTTATATCGTGGATTTTGGAACAATATAGCGGCAAGCCGGGAATCAGCATCCATTTTTAGCCGACCCGAGAGCCCGCGATGGCTTCACGGCAGGCTGCGGAAAAGGGGCATCCCCTGGAACTGGAACCGCTTCTAGTGCGGGACGAGACACGCGGCTCACGCACACGCATGCGATACGGGCCACGCCGCGGCTTGCGGCACTACGTCCAGTGGCTGTTGACCATCATCGTCTTGTTGTTTGCCTGCCGCAGTGCCGTCGTTCGCACCTTTCGATGGGCCACGGTGTCTGGTGAGATCTACAGCAACGAGGTCCAGCTGGAGATTCAGGAGGAGCTCGCGGGCAGGAGACTGGCGGCCCTGCTACGACAGCAGCCGCAGGACGGCCATCATCAGGAACAGGTGCAATCAAGGCTAGAAAGCGACGGCAGGGCGCAGGCTCATGGAACGGCTGGCGATGATGCTGGAGATGGCCGCTATCTCATCGGGGTGGGCAAGGCAGACATCACGGGACCCGTGGTCGAGATCAACATGATGGGCTACGCAAACACCGACCAGGTCGGCAGTGGCGTGCGTCAGCGCCTCTACTCGCGCGCCTTCATCGTGGGCGACCTGGATCAGCCCGACGACAGGTTCATCTACCTTGTCTTGGACACGCAGGCCGGGGACACCGCTGTGCGATACGGCATCCTCAGGGGCCTTGAGGAGCTCGGGCCCGAATATGCCATGTACGGACACGACAACCTGGCCGTCACGGCAACCCACTCTCACTCCGGGCCCGGCGCCTGGCTCAACTATCTACTGCCTCAGATCACCAGCAAAGGCTTCGACAAGCAGAGCTACCAGGCCATCGTGGACGGCTGTCTCCTGTCCATCCGCCGCGCGCACGAGAGCCTCGAACCCGGCTCCCTGACCGCCGGCAACACCAAAGTCTACGGCGCCAACATCAACCGGAGCCTCTATGCCTATCTCGCCAACCCGGCAGAGGAGAGGGCCAAGTACAACGTCAGCGCGGAAGACGACGGCTCGGTGGAGAAGGATCTGACCCTGCTCAAGTTCTCGAGAGCGTCCGACGGCAAGAACATTGGCGTGCTCACATGGTTCCCTACCCACGGCACATCCATGCTGGCCAACAACACGCTCATCACGGGAGACAACAAGGGCGTGGCCGCCGACCTGTTTGAGAAGAGAGTCCGGGGCAGGGATGGAGAGACGGACGATTTCGTCGCCGGCTTCTCTCAGGCCAGCATGGGCGACGCCAGCCCGAATACGCTCGGCGGCTGGTGCGACGACGGCTCCGGCGAGAGATGCGACTTGAAGACGAGCTCCTGCAGCAGCAGCGGCATGACCAAGTACTGTCACGCCAGAGGGCCCTTTTTCCGGGAAAAGGACTCGGGGGCCTCGTCGTGCTTCGAGATTGGCAAGAGGCAGTACGAGGCGGCCATGGAACTATACGCCTCGATGGAGAAGCAACCGCCCAACGTCAAGGGGTCGGGCGTCAGGGCATTCCATCGCTTCCACGACATGTCCGACTTCCAGTTCCAGCTGCCCAACGGGTCGGCAGTACGCACGTGCTCGGCCGCGCTGGGCTACTCTTTCGCAGCCGGGACCTGGGACGAGCCCGGCCACTTTGACATCACGCAGTGGGGGTCCGACGAATCCAACTCGTCGCCCGTTTGGAAGGCTTTGCGATGGCTTGTCGGAGCGCCCAGCGAGGAGCAGGTCCGGTGCCAGGCCCCGAAGCCGATTCTTCTCAACGTCGGCAAGACGCACAAGCCGTATCACTGGACGCCGGATATTGTGGACATTCAGACTTTCCGAGTCGGCCAATTCATCATCATCGTCAGTCCCGGCGAAGCGACGACGATGGCTGGCCGGCGGTGGAAGGATGCTGTTGCAGAGAGCAGTAGGACTCAGTTGGCCGAGGAGCTGGGCGGAAGGGAGCCAATTGTGGTGCTTGGGGGCCCGAGCAACACTTATACCCATTACATCACGACAGAGGAGGAATATGGGTAAGTCTCACTCTCACTTCCACGAATTGACATGATAGGACAAGTGCTAATACGCGGAATGTACAGCATCCAGCGATATGAGGGAGCTTCGACTCTCTACGGGCCGCACACCCTTGCAGCTTACATAGACCGGACCAACGCGCTGCTTCATCTTCTAAAGGACGATGCTCCCCGCGGCGAGCCCGGCTCCCGAGAGACCGGCCCCTTGCCGCCGGACAACAGCGACCGATCCTTTGGCTTCAACACGGGCGTCTTGTTCGACAGCCCATCGCACTCTCACCAACAGTTCGGCGACGTGATTGCGGACGTTGCCAAAGGCCAATTCACCCCCGGCGAACGGGTAACGGCGACGTTTGTCGGCGCCAACCCGCGCAACAACCTCCGGCTGGAGCAGACGTTTGCCGCCGTCGAACACCGCCGCCCCGGCGAGACGGAGTGGACCGTTGCGCGCGACGACTCGGACTGGGGGCTCATCTACCAGTGGAAGCGCAGCAGCCTCCTCCTGGGCACCAGCTCGGCGAGCGTGACGTGGGAGATTGAGGCGTGGGCGACGCCGGGCGAGTACAGGCTCTGCTATTTCGGCGACGCCAAGTCGATTGACGGCGAGATTACGGCGTTTGAGGGCAGAAGCGCGGCGTTTACGGTCGCTTGATAGGCGTTGCGATTTCTTTTCTGTTTTTTTCTCTTTCCCCTTGTTGTACTATTACGGGACTTTCAAGACAGTACGGGCTGGGATAGACTGGCTGGCTTGATTTCTGTTTTTTTTTTTTTTTTTTTTTTTTTTTTTGCTATAGCTGTTGCATTTAGACGGACTGGTTGCGCGGATAGCGTTTCTTCTTATTTATATAGGCCAGAGGTACTTTCTCTCTCACATACCTGGATAGAGATAGATCCATAGGGGCAGAACTCATGATTGAGAATGTGAAGTTGAAAGAATAGAAGAAAGCGACGTATCTATTACTCCGTAAACAGCCATCGTACCCAGCAGGCATCGTGTCAAAAAAGCTTCAAGCTTGAAGTTTACCTTCTCACGCAACACAGCAGCAGCCCATCCGCCCCCCCTGACTACTAGGTACTACTACGCCTTTCATCCCTGTCGATCTGTGTTTGCCACGAGTAAGCACTCAACCTTGCCCATTTCTGACTTGGTGAACACGAGGCAGCCAAGCAAATGGCGCCATTGGCCAACGTGGCCCGCCCGAGTACTACTAATCCTGATGAAAGAAGGGCGACAAAGGCAAAAAGAAAAAGAGACATGTGCTTTTTACTCATTGCCCGAAGAAACTAAGGTAGTTGCCCTATCGAAAGAGAAGACGGGATAAAAGGGTTACGAATTCTGGGCTCTTTATCTGTTGTTTTATTGTTTACTAGTGCTGGAATGGGAAAGGGGGGATAATGGCGAGGGCAGAGCTGAATGCCGGTTTATGGCTGCTACTATATCCCGACTATTTGATCTGGAGGTGATGGATTGCTTTGTATGAGTACATTGGGCTGAGCAAGAAGTGCACAGACTTTCTTGATAATTTGCTTGGCAGCGACGACAGCAGATGAAAATAACCGTTGAAAGTGCTCCCGAGCGACACTGGAGACAATATCTACGGATTAATATCCGAGATACTAGTACTACTAGTATGTTGTATGTGTTTACGAAGCATCAATGGATCAAATGGAATGTTGATACTGCTTGTAATCGGCATCTGCGAATGCAAAAACAAGGCGCCGTACAGGTGCAGCAAATGCTGACACTGCCACCCCCCTTTTTCTTTCCCTTTCTTTTTCTTCAGCCGCTCTCGACATGGACTTTGAATGGACAACGTCTTGATTGGTAAGTAATTTTCGAATTACTACCTTGCCTTGAGTGAGGGCTTGTATTGGCAGTTGATAAACATTTAGTTCTCGCATTTCCTTTGTCACCAAACAAGGGCGTCTCATCCCTCACCCAACTACATACCTTATGTAGTAGTACTAACAAGCCCTCCTCTCGAATTCCTGCTTTCATCCCGAATCCCCGGTTGCGGCAATTCGTTCCCGCAAACCACCCAACAGCAACGTTGAAATGCCCTACGCCAACGTACCTTATGTACAGCCACCAGTTCTTCAATTGTCGCAAACCACCAACAAAGAAGACCAAATAGCCGCCCCATATCATCGAATCGTCTTGACGATACAACGTCTCCAGCAAACAAGGCAAGCTTGGCAACATCGGCTCGTAAAAGGTGGATGCCCCCCCATGTCCATTGTGGGGGCTGCCTGTGCTGTTTTTTCCCTCGTCGCCTCCCTCTATTGGACGCCCGTGGTGTTCTGGCATGTTTCAAAACAACTGCACGGCAGACAAGACAAGCATCAGACGGTGGTTTGTTGTTTCGTTCAGCCTCCCGACGAGGCCGAGGCGTTCAGGTACCGCTACTTGCACTTTCACATGAACGTTGATGTATCACAGAACGACTAGACAAAGTGACACTGAGCCCTGCGCAAACGTCGTCGCACAGCGTCAGGCTCCCCCCGTCCTTGTTGATCTCCACGTCCGTCTCCAGGTCCGTCTTCAGCTGCATCTCGACCCTCGCTTGTGCCATCCATCTCCTGTCTCTCTCGGCCGCTTCCCAACTCGTACAACCTCCTCTTCGGTACCTTACTTGTTGGTATTACACCATACGATACAACGAACGCGTTCCTGAACAGCTCCAAGTTCTCAACCACCAAGAAACCCCGTCCTTGTCCGCCTCTTTGCAGATCCAAGTTCCTCAATAGTCCGTGCCCTAATGAAGCCATCCGTATACTCCGTAGATGTACATGCATTCATTCACCTCATCTTCTCCCCGTTCTTCCCTCCGCTGTCGTCATTGCCTGCGCTTCCCCCCTGCAGCTCGTCCCAAGTACCCGTACAAGCACCCGGCCATCAATGGATCCCCTCCCCTCCAGACGTGCATCATTCAATGCGCTGCCCGGGATCCCGCCCTGCTAGCCAGCCGGGTTAGTGGTGCTAGCGCCAGCGTCCGCAGCGCCTGTGCCCCTCTGTATCTCGTACCGGTACGAGCACGAGCATCTCAACTGGAGCCTGCTGGAGCAAGAAAGAAAGAATGGGAATCCCGAGCTGGAGCTGACGGGGTGGACTGATGGCTGATCTCGCCGTGATTCCAGGAGCCCTCCGGCTCGACCCTCGTCCAGCCCTTCTTCCATCCTATCTCTCTCCTTCGTTCTTCCGTTCTCCTTCGTCGTCGATCCCATTTTCGTGCCTCGAACCAGCCCCCCTCCATGATTGGCTGCCGCCGGCATCCCTGATCGATAAGCCACATACGCGAGCCCCGAAGGTGGAGATAGCCTCTAATACCGGCCCTGTACTGCAGCCGGTGTCTCTCGCCCGCGCAGCGTCAAATTCCAATCGCCAGTCCAGAGTCTCAGCATCTCACACATCCCGCCGTGTGTGTGTGTGTGTGCTTCTTGCGTTACGCAATACGAGATAGCGAATCTTGCCCTCTCTCTTCTTGTCCTCCCCTCCTCCTCGCTTCTTCGACCTCTGCTTTCACGTCTCGGCCCTCGTCTTATCGTATTCTCTTTTTTATTTTATTTTTTTCCCCATCTCATTCACAGCTCTCTGGCCCAAGGCTTGATTGTCAAGGTCAACCGCCCACCCCTGGCCGAGGTGACGTCTTTCACACCTTGTTAATCTAATTTCCTTTCCCTTTCAAGACCCCAGCTCTTGCAACTCTCAACCTCGACTTCTATACCTTTTCTCTTCCTCTCTCCTCCTCCTCCATCGCCCGGCCTCGCCTCTCTCCCGCCATCGCCATCGTCCCGTCGTTCCCGCCAAGCATGGGAGCGGACCGGAGCTGGTCCTCCTCTTGGCGAAGCTTCCTCAAGATGCCGTCCCGCAACTGGCGAGCCGCCCTCATCGTCGGCTGCACGCTGCTGCTGACCCTGCCCCTCTACCAGCTGCGCGACCACCAGGCCGCCGGCTACTACAAGCAGTACATCTACGACCACCTGTCGCCCTATCTGCAGGGCCAGGGCGTCTACAACAACACCCTGTACCGCGAGGGCACCGAGACCGCCGTCCACTCGCAGTGGAACTTCAGCTCGCCTTGCGATGGCTTCCCCAACATGGACGGCATCATGCTCATCATGAAGACGGGCGCCACCGAGGCCTTTGACAAGCTGCCCACGCAATTGCTCACCGGCCTGCAGTGCATCGACGACTTTCTCATCTTTTCAGACCTGGTATGTCAACTATAGTAATACATCTCCAAGTCCAATGACTCGAAAGCTAACACCCACTCAAGGAGCAGCAGATTGGCAAGTACCACATCTACGATTCCCTCGACCGCGTCGACGACAAGATCAAGGAAAAGTACAAGGAGTTCCAGCTCTACCAGGCGCAGCAGGAATGCCCCGTCTCGCAAAAGGACTGCACCACGGGCATGGACGGCGGCTGGGAGCTGGATAAGTTCAAGTTCGTCAACATGGTGGTCCGCGCCTGGGAGATGCGCCCCGACCAGGACTGGTACGTCTTCGCCGAGGCCGACACCTACGTCGTCTGGCCCACGCTGGTGCACTGGCTGCGCGACAAGGTCAATCCGCGCGACAACGTCTACGTCGGCAGCGTCGCCATGATCTCCGGCTTCCCCTTTGCCCACGGCGGCAGCGGCTACATCGTCTCCGGCGCCCTCATGCGCAAGATGGCCCAGATCCCCGACATCACAAAGTACGACGAGAAGGCGGGAGAGGAGTGCTGTGGCGACGTCGTCTTCGCCAGGGTCGCCCAGGAGGTGGGCACCAAGGTCATGAATGCGCACCCAATGTTCAACGGCGAGAAGCCTAACACGCTGCCCTACGGCCCTGGCCACTGGTGTGAGCCTCTCTTTACCATGCACCACATGAACTCGGAGGAAATCAGCGCCGTGTGGCAGTACGAGCAGACGCGCACCAAGAAGGTTTGTGGTGGTCGCTTCTCTTTATATCTGCGCCAAATTCAAGCTAACTAGTTTTGTCGCAGGACTTTATGCAAATCCGGGAAATGTACTACGCCTTCTTCGCCCCCAAGATGGTCGCCTACCGAAAAGACTGGGACAACCTGTCGGATGATAATTGCTACATTGCTCCGGATGAAGAGAGCCAGAAAAAGGCCACCGGTCAACAGAGAGATCGGCAGGTCAAGGAGGCAGACAAGAACGTGGTCCAAAAGTATGCGCATAACTCACCTGCCGCCTGCGCCAAGGTCTGCGAGGCTGCGGGACTCGACATCCCGGCCGACGAATTCGAGAAGCTGGAGACGGAGACGGACCGCGGCAAGCTGATCCGGGCCAAGTACGACGAGGTCGCCAGCGGTGACGTCGCTTTCAAAAAGGACCGCAAATGCTTCCAGTGGCGGTACCAGAAGAACGTGTGCTGCACGAGCAAGAGCTTCAAGCTCGGCAAGCCGAAGAGGGAAAAGAACGACGCGGACAAGTGGACGAGCGGGTGGTTCGTCCGGGGCATCAACGACTGGATCGAGGCAAGGGGCGAGTGTCCTGTTGAGTGGAAGAGCCCTCATTGAAACAACTCGGCTTTTGCCACGACAATCGGCGGCGACAACCCGACGATGTGACGAGTGACAACCGGCATGACAGTCTAACAGCGACGAGTGACCGGTATTTTCCCTTTGCTCTTTATATCTCTACTGTGCGCTCGAACAAAAAGAAAACCCGGTGGGATGGTGGCTGTGACCGTTTTTTTTCTCCCCAATGTTCTTCTTGCTTGTTTTTGTTGGCTTCTTCTACATAGACTGGACGGATTCAAAAGACATCCATGGCGTTTTTTTCTCACGGGGCGTGAGAGACAGGGAAGGGGAACATGGGAGGTTGAGGGAACCCCCTTTTCTCTGTGTTTTATTTCACTATTATCCATTCATTTATTCAGCATGAGGTTGGGATCGATGGCCGGAATCGATGGGCGGGAAGAGGAGCCGTGGCTCTTTGTCACAATTATTTGGTTGGGTTGGACATGGGCATGACCATTTTGTTTGGATTGAAACGGAGAGCTGTATTGGGACACGCACATACATACACATCTTTTTGTGATTTACATAGTACATGGCTATTCGAAGGGCATCTTACATAGATTTTCAGTTGTATCTAGCACCTTTGTCTCCCAAGACGAGAGAAGGGGGCATCAAGGAAAAAAAAGATGAAAAGCATATTCGCACACTGGTCTTGTCCAACCATGAATGTGATTTTGATACAAGTTTGATTGCTCACAACGTAGGCAACAGCGACAACTAGTATGTTGGGTATTGTCGAGAGAATTGCGTGATTTCTGCTCTTTCAATGTATATTATATATATAACGTGTGATGTCTTCTCTAACTTTGTATAGTCGTAGACGAGGTCCGACTCGCTTTAGTGTATATCGTTCTCTGCTATAATCATACCCAACACCATTCCCAAACCAAAGGAACCCCTCTGTTATAACACGTTCGTGTACCGAATTTCCCCCAAAGCGTTTGACCCAGGAAAGAAAAATCAACGAGAATAGAGTGTATCGCTACCGTTAAGAAAAAACCCCCGTCACCGTCCAAAAGCGCCTATAATTCCAATCGTTTGGCAATAAAGTTCAGTTGCTGGCAATCAGGCTGCTGCTGCCGCTGCCAGTTTCTTGGCTCCCACTTTCTTGGGTCCATGGCGTCCGCATCCGTGAGGATTCTTGGGCGACTTCATGTAGCAGTATCCCTTGGCATTAGGCCCGGCGGGCGGGCCATACATCTCCTTGATCTCGCAGTATTCGTAGTCCTTGCCGAACCAGTCCTTCAGGTGCCGGTGCAGTTCGCAGCGCGAGATGCCGCACTTGCGACAGTACACCTGGCCCTTGACGCGAAGCCTCTCCAGCTCGCTCTCGGTTGCCGAGGACTTGGGGTGCACAAGAGGACCAGCGCCTCGCCATGCCCACTCAATGTCGTTGGGGCCCGAGTATCGGCTGGACAGCGGGACCAGCCCGTTCTTGCGCTTGTGGATTTCGTACAGCTTGGAGTGCGCCAGTCCAAAGCATGCGCCGTCAATGGGGTCGAGGAAGTCGAAGATGGCATAATGCAGCTCCGAGGGAAGGTCCAGCAGGGTGAGGCGGGAGGATGGTCGTGGCTGGTTGGCCGGCTCCGGCTCCTTGTCCGTCACAGAGTGCGACCGGCGAGGGGGAGGCAGCTTGGGCCGCTGCGGGAGCGGCAGGTGCTTGGAAACGGGCGTCGAGGGCACGACCGCGTGTTCTGGGATGCGATCAACAGTCCCAGCCACGGCGGCGTGGTAGAAATGTGGCCCGTCGTTCTGGCCTTGGTAGTCGGTCAAGGAGAATCCCCGTCTGGGCGCCCTCATCATGCCCCTCTTGACGAGCAGCTCTCGTGCTCGCTGGGCGTGTTCCTCCCTCGACAAGACCATGTTTTCAGATCTGTCGTTGCTCGTCTCGAGCATGGCATTGCCACTCTGGGGCAGAGATGGGGCAGCAAGTAGTTGAACCATTGTTACAGAGTTCAACAGGTATCCCAGAAAACAACTCGTAGTAATGCGTAAGAAGCGGGATCGATCGAATCGGCAGATAGTGCTCTGGTTGGCGAGTGCTAAGTGAAGCGCGATTCGGTGGTTGGAAAAGTGTTGATAAACCCCCAACGATCAGTAAGGGGGGGAGCGTTGACTCTTGTTCGTTAGCGGCAGAATGTTTTAGTCTGATGCTGCAGGCTCCTCACTAACGACTTCATGAGCAGAAACCAAGGCTGCTTCGAAGCTGTGCTGTGTGCGAGTGGTTCTCTTTTATCCCCTCACGCTCGGATCCGGGGCAACGGCAGGTCGATTTTATATGCGCAGAATTGGACCGAGGCCAGGAAACGCCGGGCAAAAGCGACTTCGGGGGTGGTGTGTGCTTTGTGGGTGAATACGTGTGTGTGTGTGTGGTGTGACGGAAGAGACTTTCCAAAGCGCAGCACACCTTTGGCGGGATCCAGCTCCGGTCGTGGACCCTGGCCCCTTCCAGCAGAGTTTTTCTTCCCCTGGGAGGCGAAATGCCACCGTTAGCAGCGCGGATGACCATGTGCCACTGCGTCGCCGTGAGCCAGACACAAACCCAGGAGCCGGCCTAGCGCGAGGTACGGGCGGCCAGCCAGACGCCATTGGTCCCACAGGTGCCCGGCCGATGGCCAGACGCTCGCGCCTGGGGAAACCCGGCTGGCCTGACGTACGATGACTGCGTATCACAGCAACATCATGTGGTCGCCGCGGATTCCTCGCGCATCGTCGTCGCTTGCGGAATGTCGAGCGCCAGGCGCAAGGCGGGGGAATCGGCGGGCAATGGCCTGACTACCCCAGCGCATCTCGCGGTGGCGAGACAAAGAGCAGCCAAGCAAGGCAGTGGCCCGCATGGAGATGCTCGCCGGCCTTCCTGGTCCATCCATCCACCCCGATCGTCCATGGGGCCATCCACACTTGATCAACAGCGAGGCGGAGGCCGGGAGGGAATCGCCAACAAGCTGCATGCGGATTGGATGCTGCAGTTCCTGTCGACGTTCTCGATCGAGGCCCATGGGCAGGAGCCCGCAGTAGTATTCCCTCCTCCAGATATCAGACTGGCAAAAGAACGAATTCAATCGGGTGTGGAGGGGTGTGTCCCTCACTGTGTCGCAGACTTGTCTCGAACAACTGATCGCTGCTCCCAGCCTCACAGGCTTGGCCGCAAACGCCGAAGATGGGATTCCGAATTGCCTTGTTGTTTCTTTTCCCCCACCATCTTCTTGACACTGCCCGCCAAGAAGCCGCTCAGAGCCCGTAGAACCTACTGCCAGGCGAGCAGTAGTGAATCCATTCGGGACTCGGTGCCCGGCGAGCACGTCGCCTCCCGCCCTCGGGCAGCCCGCGCTGCCTGTTCCAGCACCATCGCCTCATCCGGGGAAAAAGACCCTTCGGAGACGCTGCCGATCCCTCATCGGTGGAGACGACGACTGTTTGCTCCCGTTTGTCGTCTGCATCCTTTCCCCTCGGCGGCCCCTGCGAGCGCTGAACCTGGAGCAGCTTCTGCCGCAAGAGCGAGGCGTCAATCGGGTCTGAGCACGCCTCCGCCGTGGTCGGAGACATGTACTCAGATGCACCGACCCGGGACGAGCGCTCATCTGCCCGCTTGGCCCGTGTCTTCAGGGGCTTGAAGGACCGGAGCTTGGCCTTCAGACGGGGAAGCGCAGCCTTTAAAGAAAAGGAACGAGAGGAGAGATTGGCATCGGTTTCCTGGGCCTTTTCGTCCCGGCGGTGTGTCTGGCCGGTCAGGTGCGGCTCGCCGCGTGCCGGTGCATTCCTGCAAGTTTCTCTCCCTGCGTTGGCGGCGAGAGGGAGGGGAAGAGCCATGGTGGGAGCCATGGTAAGAGCCGTGGGTATCGTGAAGGGCCAAACACGGTAAGGCGTGTAATTGGGTGGTGTTTGCCCTTGGCACGATTGTATGGCTCGAGAGTGAAATTGCAAAATGCAATGGACCAGAAAGCGATTCTTTGGGGAGGAACGGAGGGTATATATATGTCTGGCTGTTGGACATGCTTTGCACTACGTCTTTTATACTTCTTGGGGCTGATTTACGCGAGTTGTTGGGGGCAGACGACGACGAACTCAATCGTCGAGATCTAACTTGATTGACCTCAAGGCTGGCAACAGCCTCTTCCCATTGTGTTGTTGTGGCTGAAACACACTTGACGATGGACTCACGATCGGAAGCTAAAGTAAGCTTAATTCGCGTAGAAGGAGACGAAATCTCTGTAATGGCTTATTATGGTTTGAGCAAAACTCGACAATGAACTCAATCGTCAAGATCTAACCTCATTCTATACACAAAGGACGCCGGCAATCAAAGACTTGCTCGTCAGGATCTAACCTCTGTTCAGGGGAAGGTTGACGAAATCTCTCCGTAGTGGCTTCTTATGGTTCAACCAAGATATTACACCGACAATCTCCGTGCATTGACTCATTGTGGTTGAAGCAATATATTTGATTAAGCGTCAAATATAATTTGTGAGGAAACACCCGAAAAGTCTCCATGTCCCCGTAAATTGCCAAACGTAGGCGTCTGCGAGGATATTCCCCGCGTCACGCTATTCCACAGCAGCCCAGTCAATGGAATAGCAAGGCAGGTTCAGATCAAAATGTATTATGTAGCACTCAAATAACAATCGACTCCGTAAATGTCCCGAGTTTCCATGATATGCCTCGGTCACTCACCGTCCGTTGCAGTCTTCTATCGCTCAATATGCAAGTCCTTCGTCAGCGATGCGAAACATGGGCGGGCCATGGCAACAGAACGGCCTTCCCCGAACCGCCGCAGTCCACAGAGGAGCAGACTGCCCAGACCTGGCTCATGACGTACTCAACATCCAAGCCACTGTCCGTCTCGTCTACTTCCTCGAGACGCAGGTTCGGAGCATTGTCCTTCACCTCTTCCCACCCCCTAGCCCCTATTCAACATTTCCCTTCTCTCTCAAACGGCGATCCAGATCAGCATGATGACCACGTCCATGCCCTTGCCCTCACCGCCGTCGTACTTGAAGGTCCACATGCCGTCCTTCTTCTCGTCCCAGTACGCGCCGGTTGCGCTGTGCATTCCTCGCCGGCCGACGTGCGGCTTGCCGTCCGTCGCGGTAGCGTCTGTGCTCGTCGACACGTGAGGCTCCTCCGTCTTGGTGTCGGTGCCGCCGCGGGACTTGTTCAGCGCCGACGTCGGGACCAGGTGCTGCACAATGGTGCTGTTGCAGGCAAACTTGTATGAAGGAGCAGTGGCGCCCTGGGGAGTCGATTCAGAGATGAGCGCCTTCAGCATGGAGTTCTGTCGCATGTGTCAGTTCAGCGGCTGGTGGAGCTCCGGGGTCGTCGCGCCCCGGGGGGATGGGGGGAATTCTGGCATACAATAATGGTCGAGTTCCATTGCTCCGTCTTTGCGTGGTCGTAGAATTCCGCACTGCCGATGGCGCTGTTGCAGACCTTGATTGATCATGGCAAATTAGATACTGGTGAGCTCCCGTAAGATAGCTCCAGCGGTCTCCTAGCCCGCCACAGCAAAAGGAGAGGGAGGAAGAGGAAGCGGCAAACGTACATCCGTGGCAATCTGCTTCAGGCGGTTGAAGGGCACGGGCTGCTGTCCATCAGTATGTCTCACAGCCCCTCTGGGCGCCTCTGGGCTTGCGTACCGGGGTCGACATTCTGACGGGCTGCTGGTTGGTGATGGTCCGGCTGAGCGTTTAGGGGCGACGGCGATTGCGACGGGGAAATCGAAAGCGAGCTGCTGGGTGCGTAGGAGCTGTCAACGAACCAAATCCTGCGTGTGGCCTCGACGCAGCCCTAGGTTAGCCGACGACGGCCCCGATTGCCGCAGCCGCAGCGACGAGCTCACCTGTGACACACGATCTTGCGATGCTTCCAAAGGCAGGGCACTTACTAGTACAGTAGAGTCTTGTGCTGTGCCTCCAAGCTTCGAGCCGCGACAAGTTGCTTCTCGCCCTGCATGCTTTTCCCCTTTTGGCACCGCAGCACCAGCAGCAGCGCGGCGCCGTCCGTGCGGGGCGCGGCACGTGACCTCCAGCCAACGACGAAGCCCACGTGCTCGCCCAATCCGGCCTGCAGAAGCAGCCAAGTGGGGAGAGCAGCCGAGCAGCTTTGCGCCTGCAGACACTTGCCGGAACCTTCACTGGTCGCATCTCTCTGCTTTTCTCTCTCTCGATTGTGCATCTCTCGCCTCTGTCGCAGCAGTCTCTCGGCTTCGCGAAGCTCCAGCAGCTCCAACAGCGTCTCCTACGTGCAATTACATCGCCACAACCTACAGTTTCTACGGTCAATCAAGCGCAGCAGCTGCATTAGCTCACCGCTCCAAGACGTCATCCTTTTGCTCAAACCGAGAGTAGTAGCGGTAGCTCCAGCAGCCTCAGCAACAGCCCTTTTCCCTCCTTCGACCCTCATTACCTAGAGCATCATGTCTTCCCAGCCTCTCCTCCAAACCGCTCCTGGTAAGTCGCCGTAGCATCTGCCATCCTGCCTCCCGCGCTGTACCTGTCGCAGCCGTGCCAATTGCTCACCATTGTCCAGGCAAGCGCATCGCCCTCCCTACCCGCGTCGAGCCCAAGGTCTTCTTCGCCAACGAGCGCACATTCCTGTCATGGCTTAACTTCACCGTCATCCTCGGCGCCCTGGCCATTGGCATGCTCAACTTTGGCGACCGAGTGTCCTTCATCTCCGCCTTTCTCTTCACCGGCGTGGCCATGTTGACCATGATTTACGCCCTCGTCACATACCACTGGAGAGCCAAGTCTATACGAGTGAGAGGACAGGCCGGATTCGACGACCGATTCGGCCCAACTTTCTTGGCCATCATCCTCCTGTTGGCCGTCATTGTCAACTTCGTCCTGAGGATTATGGATCAATCGAAGAAGCAGAAGGGCCACCCCGTCTACTAAATATGCCGACGTTTCTCGAGAAGAGCGAAGGGAGGGCCAAATTTGGCCCATCGGTGCCCATGGTGACAACACAAAAACAAGAATGACGAGACTGTCTCTGTTGGAATATAAATTTTGCCGAGCCTGTCCGTTCAGGCGTCCGAGGAGGGTGGGAGTAAGAGGAGGGATTGCGCATCGGAATTGAGCGTTGTTTGGAAATATTGTATCATATGTCTTGTGTATCGAATCTGGCGATAGTAATAGCTGAATAAAGTCTGTGTTCAAAGCTAGGGTATCATTTGCTGCAAAAGTATTAAGAAAATACCGTCTCTAGATCCGGGCAGTTGAAAATCAAGCCCAATGTCCGCCCGCGCCCGCAACCCTTTCCATCATGAAGTGTCTTCGCTCGTCTGTACCGTTACGTTTTCTCTCGACTTGAGTTCCGGAATCGCCTCATGTGAAAGGAATATTCTCAGGGACTTGTACGTCCGGACCCGCGGCGGCGGCAGCACGGCTTTCTCGAATCGACTTTCCATGGCCTCAAAAGCACCCTTGTCGCTGTCGGACTCCTCTTCAGCTTCCTCGTCTACCTCTACTCTCTCGGACGTGGTTTTCTTCTGCTTTTTCTTCGCGCTCTCCGGAGGTAGATCGTACAGTTCGTTGTACTGATGCCACGCCTGGCCTTGTTCTCCAAGCACTCTCTTGCACTGCTCCGCCACGGTAATCATCTTGCAAACATCTGCCGGCCGCGCATGAAGCAGGACTATCCGTGAGCCCGAGGCCTTTTGAAGGAGGTGTGAAGTCGCGCTGGAGACTCGCTTGCGGATCTGCGTGGACGAGAGGACGGAGAGGGCGAGGACGTTGTGCGCGGGAGCGAGTTCCTCGAGGGTGGCCTCGTGGGGGCCTATCAGGGTGTTGTTGTTTTCTTGGGTGCGCGGCTTCTTTGAGGAGGACGGCTCTGGGGATGGCTGCTTGCGCTTCTGGGGCGCATTAGTTGCCGACATCGCAGGGTTGGGTTTTTGGGGGGGTTGAAATCGATGTTGTTGCGGTTTCGAAGTAGGAAGAGATGCAACTTTTTGGTGGGAAATTGTGGGTTTGGTGCTAGTTGAAGCTCCAGCGGCACTACGATAAGGTAAGGCACCAGCTACCTAGTCCAGCTGATACGCTGGCTTATCAGAAACATATTCATGTTTCTCTGTCCGAATCAACAATTGCGGCAGTACTACTGTTAGAGGCACATGTTTGATTCATGCCAAGTCTAGTCATACATGTGATTGGCAGTATTGGAAGACCAATTGCGTCCACTGAAGCTCAATATACTGCCAGGGACACACAGCCTTGAAGTTCCGCGATATGGATGCTCCATGGCAACACATAAACATCCGGTAGAACGTAGATCCGATGCCGCCCTGATCTTGCTTGCATGGGTTGAGCTTGATTGTGTCTTCCGAAGGTAAGCCGAACCGCGGCCCAACGGTCCTAAGAAACCTTGTTTCTTAAATCGGCAGATTGGTGTGGCCCGCTCCGGCCAGTCAAACGGGGCTGCGAGCCGCCATCAGTGGGAGACTGGAAGCAATCAATGGCAGGGCAACGGTCTCTCCAAATAGAAGCCGCCGCGGGAGAGGAGTGTGCATTGAAGCGCTTGCTGTACTTCGTACTTCGTACCTGTCATGTCACCCGTAAAAGCACGGGGGACAGGTTAAATATGGAATCAAGGAAACATATGCATCCTGCCTGCGCTCTCCATTGGAAGACTCGCCATCCAGACTCCGTATTCGCTCGTACGAGTAATCACGAAACCTGCTGCGAAGGGCACCGGACAGTGATGACGACGGTGCCAGCAGTTGGGGTGGAGACCAGGGACTGACTCTTTCTTCGTGGTCTGGAGCACCGCAAAAGTGGGCGTGCTGTCGTCGAGGCACTACTCCGTACTTCGTGCTTGTTTCCTGGACAAACGCACTACCAGCGTTGATCGGCCCACCAGCCCGTCAAAAGCTGGGCGCATATCGCATTGCGTGTACGAAATACGGTACGGGTAGACAGCTGAGCACATTGAACGCCGGATACCACCACGGAAGACAGTCGTCTGCTGTCGTGAAGGATAGCGAAAACCACACAGGTCGCTGAATATACAAGACTGTATTCAGCACTCACTGCTCAACGCAATGGTATCTGAGAAGCCGGGGGATCTCGATAGATGATTATCGATCTCGAATTCCGAAAATCGAAGCCCTTTGATGCCTTCGATTGGCCCATCGATTGGGCTGCATTGGAACCATGCACCAACGACATTAGCTCGACCCATCAATAAGACCAGGCCACCACCAAGACGTGCCGCCGAGACGATGAGACATTACTCGTTACAAACCACTTGATGAGACGCACTGTAGCTGTACTTCCGTATATGCACCGGAGGAAAGCAGCGAGGGCGTTGGGCTACAGGCTGCAGGTTGATAGGCACCCGTGCAGGAATCCCCAGTGCCACCTATGCAATTGGTATGTACTCGTAGTAGTAGGCCCTGATGGAGCAGAATGCACCCTTCTTCACGTTCTCAAGTACTTGGAGATGCAGGTATTACCGGATGCTCCAAGACATGCGAAATAATCGTACAGATACGTGAGTCAACTACCCACACTTCCCGGTGCTAAACCTGGATGGCACAGACGGGCACACAAAGCCTCACATCACATCACACGAACCAGCCTCAAGTCGAAAGTGGCGGCATAATTACTGCTTGTATCACAACCGTCTCCTGCAACTACAAGTTTAGGGCGGGCGGCTGCCTTGTCCAGGTAGAACTACGCAAAAAAAAAAGAAAGGAACAGAATGGAACATGAGCGCAGCAAGCCGTCAATGACAAACCTGCCAGCCGCCCAAAGTCCCTTCTCTCCCTTGTCCCACGGGGCAAACAAGAGCTGGTTGGTGCTTCGTGCGGTAGCGTGGCAGCGTGGCTTACGGGCCCCCTCCTCCGGGACACTCCCCGATGGCTCTTCGTCGTCGAAGCTCCATCCCTGGTCGTTGTGCTCCGTCCAGTGTGCCCCGTTCTTAGCCTGTAACTTGGACTTGGAGTGTACATACCTTCAATATGTGAGACTCCGAAACCTGGAGCTTTACGCCCGCTTCCCTCAACAAGGGGACTTTGGGTGGCTGCAGGCGGCGGGCAGGATAGACGCTCGCCATTGTCTGCTAGCGCGCTGGCGTTGAGAATCGAGTGGTAGCAGGCAGAAGTCTGAGCATCAGCAGACGGCAGAGATGGTATTAATGCAGCGCAGGCAAGGCAAGGCAAGCAAGGTATCTAGATGCCTTGGGGATGGAGGCAGAAGTCAGCCCGGACCCCGCACTTCAAGAGGATTCAGGGTATGTATCGTACTTGGAGACGACAGGATGCTCCTACGGGCATGGAGTGACAGTACTCGTACCCTCAGCATCATGGAAGCCTTATCAGCCGGAGAAGGCATCAGACGATGCTCTGTAGGTAGATCAAGACACCATCACCGAGAGCAGCGCGGTGGAGGTGAGGCGATAAGACCTTGAACTTGGAGAGACTGGAAACGGCGCTAGCAGGCCAGTAGGTGCGCTGGCCTGCACAATGGAAACTGGGCAAGGACGGCAGCCGTACCGAAGTACCCGTACTTGCTTGTTTGCCCTTGATCGGCCTCAGCGCTCCCGTCCGGTCTTTGTCTGTCATCGTCAAGCGTGCGGAGGCAGTACCGGGCCGTGTACCGGTACTTGCGCAAGCGGGCGGCCAAAGCTCCCCACCCGCGGGTCCACTCCCAGAACACGCACCCCCCTGGCCCGGAACCCAGAGCGAACACTCCAGCGCTAGCGGCTCTGCCTCTCCATGCCTCTGCCTCTGCCTGCTTGCCTGCCAGCGCCCAGCCCACTAACGGCCAGCGCTGATGAGCGTCGTACTCGCTCTGCCCCCAGCCCTCACTGCACTGCACTGCACTGCGCTGCACTGTATCAGTACTGGACGCTTAGTGCTAGCCCAGCGCCAGCACCCGGCCCACTCCCTCCCATCGCCCGCCACTGGACGAGTCACCGGCCCTCGCCCTGCCTGCCAATCGCCTTGGGCACTCGCCTCCGCCTGTGCCCCTGCTGCCTCCCTCCCTCGCAAAGAGCCGGGCAGGTCCAGGTGTCAGCCAGCCCAGAAACTCGTGCAAAACAAACCGCCTCTTTCACGCAGCGACTCGCCTCCCCCCCCTTTGCCTCTGCTCTTCCACTTGTCACCTTCCCGCCGCCTTCTGCAACTTCTGATTCTCCCCCTTTCATCTCATACCACCAAACTCACTCTCTATTCCCCCGTCCCTAATCGTCCTTTCTTTTTCCATTCTTTCTTCCTCTGTCGCTCTCTCGCCAGAGGCATCGCTCGAGGCTTTCGCTAGCACTCGATCTCCCGTCTCCTCCCCCTTTTTGCAGGCTCGCGCACCAGCCGTCATCTCACCCCCTTGTCTTCCCTCTTTCTGCGCGCTGCCTTCACTGCAGGTCAGGTCAGGTTCAGCGTCTCCCGACCTCTCCGCCGGCCGCAAGAAGCCAAGGACACGAGCCGCCATTCACCAGCCTCCCTCGCCCAGCGCCACTCCCAAACGGCCCCGGGCAGATTACGTCAGCACGCGCATTCCAGCGCCCCACCCAGCGCCTCCCTCGCCCCAATCACTGGCAGTGCCTTGGCCTTGTTTGCGCCATCGCTGTCGCTGCAAGGCGCATTACCTCATCGTCAAACCTCGTCCGTGTTGCTCACAGGCGCATCTCGTCGTGCGCCGTTTCGCGTCGCATCCTGTCGCGTCGCATTGCTCGCTTTGGCGCAGTCGCACCGCAGCAGCCGCGGGCATGTCCATGTTTCGGTTCTGGAGTTCCGATTCACGGGGAAGCGACAAGACCATCCATGGGCCGCTCAGTCCGCCCAACGGCAAGTCGTCAGTCGCATGCGGTCCGGCGTCGCAGGCAGTGCCTATGGACGACTGGCCTCGCAAGCGGCTGCATCGTGACGTCGATACCGACGACGACGGCGACGCCATGAACTTTGCTGCACCGGCCAAGCGCCCCAGGACCGGCTTCGAGGCGTCGGCTGCGGAGCCGTCCTCCTCCAAGCCACAGAATCCTACCCGTTCGACGGCGGCCGAGTCCAGTGCCTCCGAGAGGGCCAGAGACCTGATCCAGGCCGAGTTCTGCCAGGAAATCCTGCTCAAGCACCAGGAGCTAAGACTGATCAACCAAGAGCTGGCCAAGTGCCAGATTGCGCTTGAGCAACTGCGCCGATGCCATCTCATCCCGTATCCCGTGAATTGTCCCACTCCACAACAAATGCTAGACGTCAGCGACGGAAAGGGTCCTGCAGTAGTGGCCAAGGCGGGCGATGCTGTCCCTCGCTGGGCGCCTCCGTTTGGCGTCGTCGACGGACCTTACTCTCGGCATTATGCCAAGTGGCTCATACCCGATCCAGCCTTTGATGGCATTCAGCCAGAGCTGCCGCAAGTCTCTGCACGTGGCTCCATCTCAGAGGGAAGGACGACCAGGAACAGTAACGGTGAAGTCGGAATCGGCATAGTCAAGGGCCGGCGTGGTAACGGCAGCCACAAGTTTGAGTCTCTGTCCAGCGGCTACCCCCCGCCCAAAGACAAGGCAGGCCCGTGTGTCCTGACCCGGGCGGACGGCCAGACGGTCAAGCTGGTCTGCTTGGACTGCCACCGAGACAACTTCTCGAGCACCCAGGGATTCATCAACCACTGCCGCATAGCGCACAAGCGTGACTTCAAGAGCCATGAGGAGGCTGCCGTTCATTGTGGCCAGCCTTACGAGGCTCCCGAGGGGGGTAACATCCCCAAGGACAACAAGGCAGCGGCTCCCTCTGCGTCTTCGGCTCCGACCAGCGCAACCACCACGTCCTCTTTCGTGCATGCCTTTGCGCGTCCCGACATAACGGAGCAAGAAATCTTCAAGTCGCTCCGGATGAGAATTTCCGACTCGCTGAAGCTGTACAGCCAGGGCAAGCTGTCGGTTGTCCAGTTTCCCCGCAACATCAATGCTGTCGCCTACCCCGGCAAGGCAACGGTATCGGCATCGGCATCAGCACCGGACTTTGGCCCGTCCGCCGATGCGCCGCATCTGTCGCGTCTCCTGAAGGCTCGTAACTTCCGGGGCAACCTCCATGATGTCGTCGCCGACGCAAAGGCAAAGATGTCCTTTGAAGATGTTGCTGGAGAAGAGTCAGAAGTCGATGGCTCAGTGTCGCCCATCCAAGATGCATCACCAGCCCGGGCCTCCGTTGTCATGCGTATGCCCGCCAGAACCGCAAAGACCCCTGTTTCCGCTGGCTCCTCAGCCCGGCCGACAAGCAGCAAGGGCCGTGCCGCCCACATGGTACTGGCTTCGCCGTCGGATTCTGACATGGCCATGATGGCCAACAGGCACCGGTCAGACGCGGCCTTGTCGGACGAGGACGTGGACATGGAGGATGCGCAACTAAGCCCCAATACGCTTGTCAGCAATAATGCGCCTTCGCTTGTTAGTGACGACGGGGAGTATGACGACTCTGATGAAGGCTCTTCCGTCTCTGGGGCAAGTGACCAGCTAGAGGCGGAATCAGTTTCGGATGTTGCCGAAATCACGCTGGATTATGAGACAGATCCGCGAGCACTTCGCCGAGAATCGTCGGGCATGGCAGGGCCTGTGCGCCTTCGCAAGGAGTCGGCCAAGCAGGTCACCTTCATTGGCCCGGTCAAGAGCAGTGCCCAAGAGAGACGGCACCGGAAAGCCTAAACAACGCGAATGGCTGTCATACGACCACGTCGATCTCCGCCAACCCGACTAGGACCCTCTGTACTCAAACATGGACTCCGTGGCAACCTAATAGACCTCCGTTTGGATTCTTCTTATCTCTTCTCAATGTTTTCCCTGCGCCTTTTACTTAAGAACTATAACTCCGTTTTTGGTGCCTTAACGAACTTTTGATGCCCTTTTTTTTTTCTTTATCCTCTCAGTTGGAAGTCTGGCAATAGTTGGTGGATCGGTTCGGTTTGCTTATCAGGAAAGTGTGAACACTTCTTTTTTATCTTTTCTACTTTTTTGGCGCTACCAGGTCACTGAGGGTTTTATTGCGGAACGAATTGCTTTCTTCGTTTTTCCTTTTCTTTTTGTATTAGAGATTCGGCTTTGTTTGGTACTTTGTGTTCAAGAAGGGGTGCCGGCGCAAAAGGGATTCAGTTTTTACAGGAGGTCGCTTGAGGATTGCTTGGCCAAACAGAAACAACACCGGGGTGGCCATGAAAGATTGTTCTTGTTTTTTGTCTCCCTGCGTCTTGAGGCTTTTTGTATGATACATCAATGCCCGCGAGGATATGTTTGCCTTGATGGAAATAAGAATGATGGAAGGCTCAATGCCTTCAATTACACTAGCATGGCAAGAATCGCATGTGTACAAGGTCACACATTGGTAGACATGATATGGCGCGGATCCCGACGTGATATTAAGAGGTAAAACTAGAATTACATGGACACAATGCGCCGAAACAGTACCCATTCATACGATACGCCATCTCCCAGTCCAACATTCCATTTCATTCAGTCTTTTCGCATTGCATTAATTGACATCAATCTGGCTCCCCCCTTCCATTTACACCATGGCAACAGCGGCACCGGCGACAGCCATGACGATGCCGGCAACGCCTCCCATCATGGTAGCGGCGGCGTTGGTGCTCGTGCTGGCAGCAGTAGGGCTGGTGGAGCTCGTGCGAGAAGAGCCAGACGTCTGGGAAGGACCAGAGCCGGTGGCAG
Source organism: Trichoderma citrinoviride (assembly GCF_003025115.1). Taxonomy (NCBI): domain Eukaryota; kingdom Fungi; phylum Ascomycota; class Sordariomycetes; order Hypocreales; family Hypocreaceae; genus Trichoderma; species Trichoderma citrinoviride. The sequence goes on along the minus strand of NW_020194712.1, from coordinate 948,050 downwards.
AGGCCTCGTCGTTGCTGCCGGGGCTGGAGGCGGACGTCTCCTCGGAGCTGGACGACTCCTGGGACTGGGACGGCTTGGCCTTGGTGGTGGTGGTCTTGGGGTTGAGGAGGGAGGCGGTGCGGCAGTAGGAGTCGACCTGCTGCTGGACCGAGGGGGCGCGGATGTCGTTGGGGCAGTTGTTGTAGCAGCTGGTTTTGGCGGAGTGTGAGTAAATTGTCCCCAGTAGTACAAAAGCGAAGAGACTCACGTCAAGACGGCCTGGTAAGCGGCGCAGAGACAGTCGTAGTCAGTGGGCTGGCATGAGTTGGCCTGGTTGCAATTGTCAGTCGAGATGCTTTCTCTTATACGAAGGATGAAAGCAGATTGGCGTTCTCCACGTACAGTCTTTGTTGTTGAGCCGAGGCAGTCCTCGAGGATGTAGTCGGCCAGACAGGTCGAGCCTGGGGAGCTTGGCGCGGTAGCAGAGCCAGCGGCGGAGACGCCAGCGGCAGCAAACAGGAGAGTCGCGAAGAACTTCATCTTGTTTGTCTGGTGGATGATTATGGAAGATACGGGATGGATGGGGAATAATATGAGAGTTTGTGAGGCTGTTGGATAACGAGATTCAAGTCCAAAAGAGACCCAAGATGCTTCTGTAATGCGATGTTGTGGTAAGACGGGATGTGTTTTATTATTACAACAAGTTATGGAGAGCCAGACGAGGAGAAGAAAGAGAAGAAAAAAAGAGAGGGAGAGAGAAGACGAGTTCCTAGAAGGAGGAAGGGAGAAAACTAAATAAGTAGGTCCTTTCGTTGCTAGGGGGAGGAGAAGGTATGACTTTGCAGGTGAAGTTCCTGTGTACGGAAGCGACGAGCCGGGGGTAGGGGGCGTGATAATAGTAAGTGGCATGTTGGGGTTTCTCCTCTCTCGGGCTCAGGCTCAGGCTTTTTGCTCAGGCTCAAGGGGGGACCCCCGGATTTCCCATCGTGAGGTTGCAAGGGGCGAACGGCCGAGGAAAGGACGGAAGGGAAAGACAAGGTGATAACTGACGGGATGGGGCGGGATTGTGCTTTTGTGCCGTGGCCTGTGTTTGTGTTTGTTCGGTGTTTCTTGTACATACGGGGACAGAGGAAGGGCATTGAAGGGAGAAATCATCAGCATCGCATGCCGCCTCCCTTGAGCAGGAGGATGATGGGGAGATGGTACAAGTATCACCCAAGCCTCGTGGAAGGGGGCGCACCGACGATGCTACGGAGCACGGTATCGTATTCCGGAGCAACAATCACCGCCCAAAACTGACGATGCTACCTCGGACTCATGTTAGTGCTTCTAAGCGCGGCGTGGCCTTGAACAGAGTTTACGCCGCCAGCCCAGAAACCGAGAGGCATGTACTCGTAGCATATCGGCTCTCTCTGTGCGACTGGCGGTGATACCCAGATGGAACTCACACGGTCAGTTGGCACTCGACAGCAAAAGTGATGGAAACCTCGTATCTGCCGGGGCGTGATGCAAAACGGCCACCGGTGGGCTATCGCCAATGTGATGTGTTACAAGCATTCAGATGTCATTGTTTTGCAAGTGGTGAGTGAGTGAGCGAGCGACTGGATCTGGATCAATGAAAAGGGATGGTGCAAAGTCAGGGAGTCGCATTGGAATCCATATCTGACGCCGCTGGCCAATCGCAGAGGCAGGTCGACAACGGCGAGAAATGGGAGTGCGGCTGTCTGTGGAGGCGCGGCCGCCGGTGGACTAACGTGAAAACGGAAGATACAGCAGAGGTCCAAGATGAAGCTCCCTTGTTGGAGTAACCGTGGTGATGATGGTGGTGACAAGTAATGGTACATGGCAGGGCAGCGTTTGTGGGCGCTGGAAGGGGGTTGCGGTGATGGAGAATATTGACCGCTCTGCTGGGCCAACGATGAATTCAATCAATTGGGGTCAATTGGCTGCTCGGATTGGCCAGGGGAGCAAGGGATAGAGTTCAATAGCTGCGGATGCCCCTGGATGGCGCCAGGCTTGAGACAAAACTCTCTTTCTTCCCGGTTCTCATTCATTACCTTATGTAGTCTCCCTCTGCCTCGCTCAATCATACCGTTGATCTTTCTTCCTTTCTTTCATTCTGGCGATCCCCCAGAAACAAGAGACGAGGATACAGAATACGGGAGGAAACCTGGTTCACAAGCTCGGGAGCCCGAGCTCTTCGCTTCCGATGGGGGTGTTCGTCCAGACCAGACAAGAATCGGTGTAGAACAAGTCTTTGCTGGGGTTCGGGCGGTCCGAGCGTTCTTTTCACCGGAGGATCTCTTCCTGTATTACCCAGTCTCTCTCTGGTCGATGGTTCCATGGAGCTTCTCTTTTCTTCTTGAGTCCCGCCTGCAACGGAGAGATGATACTGACGATGGTGCAGCAGAGGTAGGATAGTACTCGTACGAATATTGGGACACTGATGGCGGCGTGTTAGTACATGTAGTGTGTCTACCCCTGTGCGGGAGGCGCAACGCCACGGCACCCGGTCGCTGGTTAGCAGCGTCAACTCGCCCTTGCGGCTGAAGGCTGGGCGGGGATGAGAGTGAGGTTGTGTCTCTCGTCTCTCGTCTCTGCCGACAGGGGGGTTCCACCACGGCGATGGACGAGGTTGCACTTGTGATGGACTCGGAGTGCTGGCAATGGAGCCTTGCAGTGGTGCTTGGGCTTACCTTACCTGCCTGTTGAGGGCAGCTGCAGCTCCGGGCTGGCCACGCTGCAAATGTTCCGATGCAGAACGATGAATTGGTGGTGAGCATCTTGATGTCTGTTATTCTCGTGGTGACATTCATCTGTCCCGGCGAGAAGCTCGTTCATTTTGGGCCTCCGTATCCGATCAGCTTGTACGCCGGTTCGGCTCGATAAGAGGACGTGACGCCATTTGGGCAACGAGCAGGCATCAACTCTGCACACGAAATACCCAGTATGCATATATCTGAGAGCTATTCACCAGGCATCAAGTTTGATATCGGATTACTCCGCAGCTCATACCCAATTGCTGCTAGAACGTGATGCTGATGCCTGATGCCAGACAGAGTTATCAAGTACATCAAATGCCTTGTTATATTAGCAAGTGCTCGCTGACGACACAGCCAGGCAGATGAATAGAGTCGCGCCATACAAAGATGCCGCAGCCTGTCGAGCACATCTCTCCCAACATATTAAATCATGACAATACTGATCAGCTCGAGTCAATGACAAAAGGCATAGTATTAAAACCACCAAACTGATCCGCAGAAGCACAACATCACCCGAAGCTCGCTTGTGCTGCTCCCAACCTGAAGCCTTCAACAGCACCAAGTCTTAGTTAGTGACACTTTAGCTTGGGCCGACCTCTCCCCAGTGCCCCACCATCGACTTACAACTTGTTCGTTTCAACCCCTCCTGGATCACGAAGCTCTGGTTGCTCGACCCCCAATCATCCGCCAACCAAAGCTACTTCCGATCAACCAGCTCATCTGTCGGCATCAGTCGCGACAATGGCTTCCATCGTCAATGAACGCATCCTGGCGGCGGCCCCCGTCTCAAGCCGAGGCCAGGGAACCCAGCTGTCGGCAGACTCCAAGGGCAAGAGGATCGCATACGCAGTGAGTTGCCCATCACTGACCGCATCTCCGCGAGCCGAGACCTGCAGTACCTCAAGCTGACTTGGCTCGGTGTGGTATTATAGTCTGGCAAGTCCATCTTCGTCCGGTCCATCGACGACCCCTCAGACTGCAAACAATACACCGGCCACACCCACCCCACCACCATCGCCCGCTTTGCGCCCAGCGGCTTCAAGATTGCCAGCGGTGACGCTGCCGGTATCCTGAGGATATGGGAGCCCGAGTCCATCGAAACCACGCGAGGCGAATACCCCATCATCTCCGGCCCGCTGCTGGACATTGCCTGGGACGGCGACTCCCAGCGCATCATCGCCGTGGGCAATGGCCGCCAGAAGTTTGGCAAGGCCATCATGGCCGACAGCGGCAACTCGGTGGGCGAGATCATCGGCCACACCAAGTCCGTCAACGCCGTGAGCATCACGCCGAAGCGCCCTCTGCGTGCCGTCACCGTCGGCGATGACCGCAACGTCAACTTCTACCACGGTGTTCCCTTTGAGTTCAAGAGCGCCTCGACCCTGCACGGCGGCTTCGTCTTGAGCGCCGTCTACTCGCCCGACGGCTCTACATTTGTGACGGTTGGCCAAGATAAGCGGATACAGCTGTACGATGGCGTCACGGGCGAGCCGCTCAGACAGATTGGCGAGGGCGAGCACACTGGCAGCATCTTTGGTGTTTCGTGGACCCAAGACGGCAAGAAGTTTGCGACTGCTAGTGCGGATCAGACAATCAAGCTGTGGGACGTCGAGTCAGGCAGCGTTATTCAGACGTGGAAGTTTGGCGATGGAGTGAGCGTGCGGGACCACCAGGTTGGAGTTGTCATCCCCCACGGTCGGACAGACGGCCTCATCATCAGCATCAACCTGGCGGGTGAGCTGACGTACCTGCAAGAGGGCAAAGATGAGCCCATCAGGGTTATCCAGGGCCACGACAAAGGAATCACGGCTCTGACGGCAGGCTCGGACGGCAGCGGGCATACCGTCGTGACGGGCAGCTTCGACGGCCGTGTCTGCTCCTGGGACCTTGAGACTGGCGCCGCCAACGTTCTGGATGGCCAGTCTCATACGAACCAGATCCCCCAGTTTGCCACCAGCTCTGGCAAGATATACAGTGTAGGTTGGGATGATACTCTTAGGACGATTGACGACTCTGCAAAGACCTTTGTCGGCGAGTCGGCGAAGCTTCCCAGCCAGCCCAAGGGAGCGGCTTCAGTCGGTGACATCGTCTATGTAGCCGGCATAAGTGGCGTGGCAGCTTACTCCAACGGAAAGCTGCTCAAAGAGACGCCTCTCGACTTTACGCCCGACGCCATTGCCGCCTACGGGTCCTATGTGGCCATCGGAGGACAGGGCAACACCGCAAGGATCTACACCAGCGACTCCAATGGTAACCTGGAATACAAGGAGTCTGTGTCCACCCCTCTCGGCACCGTTACTGCTCTGGCTTTCTCCAAGGACGGCAGCCACCTGGCGGTGGGAACAAGCGTGGGGAAGATCCTGGTCTTCAAGGTCGGAACTTGGGAGCTCGTGACGGACCGCTGGTCGGCACACACCGCACGAGTCACCTGCATCTCCTGGGAGGACACGGGCGCGTATGCCGCAAGTGGGAGCTTGGACTCCAACATCTTCGTCTGGTGCCTGGAGAAGAGGCTTCAAGGCCAGCGCATCAAGGCGCCGAATGCCCATCTGGACGGCGTGACGGGCATCACTTGGATCGCAGGCACCCGGCTGGCGAGCTCTGGAAAGGATGCGACGGTCAAGATCTGGGAAGTCAATGATCTTCCTTGATTCAAATGTATATAGAAAGAGGCCCTTTCCATCTGTCCTTTTCCGTTGCGAAATTTTGCCATGATTCCCAGTCATTATAGCTCCAAGTAGATAAGCATGCTCCCATCTGACGAGCCCTTCCCAAACGCCATGCCTGAAATTACAAGATGAAAAGTGATATGCTGCTGCTGTTGCTTTCAAGCAGACCGAGTGTCAAAGTCAACCGATCCACAGGGCCAGACGACCACAGAAGCCAAACGCCTAGTCGTTGGTCATCTGGGCGTCCTCTTCTTTCTCCACCTCTTGCGGATGCATTTCCCACAGGCGAAGGGCGCCAGTGTCCTTCTGCGGCTTGATTGTGTGAGGGGGCCAGCGAGACTTGTTGTCTTCCCAGAGGAGATCTGCCTTATGGATTGCTCCTTCAAGGTCCAGGTAGCTGTGAGTAAGACATGGAGTCAGAGACTGTGAACTTATCACGGCGAGGTCCTGAGGTAAAAGAGAAGAGGCCAAAAGGCGGGGTAAGGGAATGAGCGAGCGAGAGGGGTAAGATTTACCTTGCTGTGCTTGTGATTGCGTAGCCTTCTTTTGCGAGGTGCTTGGCCATTTCGGCTTGGTGGTTATCCAGCAGCGTCTCGTTTGGTACGACGATGACTGGAAGGCCAACTTTCCACGCATCAAGAATTGTCCCGGTTCCTAGGTCATCATCGTCAGTCTGCCTTTATAACCCCTTCGAGCCTTGGCATGAAATCGCATATAGCAAGACCCGGAAATATTCACCTGCATGAGAAACAACCACCCCCATCCGGCGCGACCCGCTCCAAGCCTTGCACAGCACCATCTCGTCCATCATGAGATTCTTCGTCGTCTCGAAGACGTCCACAGCCAGCCCCTCTGGCACGCGATCCCGCAGCGAAGCCAGGCGGGCGCTCGCCCAGCCGATGTCGGGCCCGCACTGGATGCGAAGGGACGTGAAGCCCTCGGCGCGGAGGAAGTCCCAGAACGCGGGCTCAAGGACTTGTTCCGTCAGTTGCTGGAAGCCGACGGTGGCGCCTACTGTTACTAGGCAGTGCCGCTGGAGATGTGCCATTTGGAAAATGGAGCGGCAAAAGCCATCGACTCGAGGTTGAGATGAGAAGTTGTGTGATTTGGATGACGGGGGGGGAGACTTGTATGAACTGAGCTACTAGGTACCTATCAACCAAGGTGTAAGTTCGGTACCCGGAGACATGTCACTGCTATCGAGGCGCCGCTTCTGTAAGGTGAAGTTGATTCACCGAGGAACACCCGCGGTGAGCCGCCAATTGCACCTAGCACGGAACAATCTCGGCAGCCGCGAGTTGTCATCCCACCAAAAATTTGAGGGTGCATCTACATTGCCCGTCCCGCATCCCGCGCAAACGAAATTCCCTGGGTGTGCGGCCGCAACTCGACATTCACCCTCTTTTTCGGCATGGCTTCAGCATCGAGCGCCGGAAGGCTGTGCATGCTGGCCTGCCGGCGGGCACTCCGCGTGCCTCGGATGCCTCGAACACAGCCAATTGCCTGGCACGCGCCGACAACAGCGGGCCGGGCGTTCGCTACCTCGCCGCGGCGGCTGGCGGACGAAAAGGCCGGGCAGGACGACGACGGCGAAGGCGATGCGTACAAGACGCTGGACCTGAAGCAGTTGAACAAGGCCTTTCTGGATGGCGTCACACCCGAGAGCTTGAAGCAGCTGGATGAGCTGGCGAAGAACAACGGATACACGACGGTGGAGGAGTATCTCGAGGCGACGATGCGGGAGACGCCCGGGTGGGCTTCGGAGGACAGGGCGCTGGAGGAGGATCTGTACAGAGACGACGTTGGCGAGAAGCCGAACAAGTCGTCGTTCTGGTTCGACGAGGATGACCCCGAGACGAACACGGAGGAGCACGATGAGTTTGACGAGGACGACATCACGTCCATGGCGCACGGCAAGCTGGACGAGATACGGGATATGAGGCACTATGATCGGTTGGCGGTCTGGGAGATGCCTCTTCTTGCCAGTGGGTGCCCATCCCGGGGCGTTGGACGTTACGTTACGTTATGTTATGAATGTTCGGCTGACAAGTTTTGACAATGCAGAATTCGCCAAGCCATTCGTCCCCCCTACAGAGAAGCAGGTGTTGAGGTGGAGGTACACGACATACATGGGAGAGTCCCACCCCGCCGAGAAGAAGGTGGTTGTGCAGTTTGCCCCCGACGACTTGGAGCTTTCCGATGTACAGACCGAGAAGCTGAAGAAGCTCGCTGGCCCGCGATACAACCCCGAGACGGAACTCGTCAAGATGAGCTGCGAGAGCTTTGAGCACCAGGCGCAGAACAAGCAGTACCTGATCAACCTGGTCAACGACTTGATCGCCGCGGCCAAGGATCCCAAGGACACCTTCCAGGACGTGCCTCTTGATCTGCGGCACCACAAGGTTGAGCCGAAGCCCCAGTTCCCGAAGGAGTGGCGGCTTACGGAGGAGAGGAAGAGGGAGCTGGCCGAGTACCGGCAGAAGGCGGCGATTGCCGACGCGAAGAGGGCGGAGCAGGGATTGCTGGTGGACGGGCAGAAGTTGATTGACGACTTTTTGATACAGAAGCTGGCGGAGGATCAAGAGAAGGAGAAGGTTGCGCTGCTAGAGGCGGTGCCGAGGGCGGCAAAGTCGACGGGAGGAGCCACAAGGGCGAGGAGGTGAGGGGAGCCCTGAAGGGGAAAAAAAAAGGATAAGGGATGAAAAAGAAAGGGCAAGGCGAATCATATCCGGACAGGAAAAGCATGTCGGTGACGGATGGGCGATGTATATGTGTGATGCCTACCCGGTACTTGGTGTTCGTTTTTGGGGGGACATGCCATGTTTTGAAAGATGCCGAAAAGAAAAAAAGACATGTATAATAGAAGACCGTGGGCACCGCTTTGCTTGGGAGGGCGGTTGGATGTACAATATGGAATTTTTTGACGTCAACTGATGTATATGAGGTGTACGACAAGAAATGGTTCCGTCCGCTGAACATGGACTAATGAAGCTTAGGGATGTGGTTATGATCTCGGCTAGACTTGTTGTGTAAGGTAGGGTGTAGTATATGTTCCTCTACGGTGCGAAGCTCTCTCGCAATGTTCACTTGGTCGACTTTTTGAAAAGACAGGCCCCTGCTTATTAGTTCTAGGCGGATCTCAAAATCTTTGTAGAACATCGGTGCCTGAACCAGCCTTGGGGGGCGATACATTAACCGTTGGATTCGTCGGAGGCGATGGTTTCTCCCTTGCCTATCCTACTGAGAATAATATCGACAGGCATTGAGCAGTTCAGAGCAACTCTTCATAAAACAGGTCGATACATTCAGAATCACTTCGAAGAATTTGCCTTGGACAGAAGCCCTGGTTCGGACTCTGAATTAGGCAACAAGCTACACTCGGAAGAAGAAGAAAGCCTTTATCTTAGGTAGATGAACGATTGGGTGTTTGAATATCTATTTATTTAGAATAAAAGACGAAGATGTTTCCCATCATACTTTGGGTGTCAGTTCTTGGGAGTGGCAGAGATGAAGGTCTTTGTGAGAGGCTTCAGGAGAGACGTTCAATACGTAAGTAGTGATCGCCTCAAGTTCTCACGTCAGATTTCAAAGTCGACATCTTGACCTCGAGCTCCGCGTTGATACCAGAGGATACACTACCTTTTCAGCGCAAATCACCGCTATTCCGCAGCTCGGTCGGAATTGCTGTTCAATAGGTAACCATCCAATCTATCTGCAGCGGGGCTTGTTATTAGCTAACAACTGACCAGATGCCTCGGCTCCTGAGCTGAAGCTTCGTCGTGCCCGGATGCAGCCACCTCAACACGGACTGCACACTTGAGCCGGGATTCCGCCTGTGGTCTGCTGGTATACAAGCAAAATCAATTGCACCACGGAACGAAAGCTGTGGGGGTAAGAAGCCGGGCATTTTACAAAGTACAGCCATAGAAACCGATGCGAGGCGAGTGTGACTTGACTTTGGTGACGAACTAGGCATTACTGCTAGCGGCAAGCCGCGGGGACCGGCATGGATTCAATTTCTTTGGAGAAAACGAACCGGGATTCATAGCAGATGAACTGGAGCCAAAACGGGGTTGCAGTTGGTTGCCTTTGCCTTCAACGGCTGTTTATTAGTTATTTCCACATGCCATTTGAGCTGCTGCTTGTTGCCGCGGTCTGCGTTGGGATTGTGCGGGCTGTGACTGAGATGCCAGAGAGGAGCCGGCCATTGCGACGCTGAGAAGCCGGGAATGCTGGTTGTTGCTTGAACTTGATTTGTTTTCTTGCAACTCTGCACTCCGGAAGCATCACCACCATCTTCGTCACCAAGCATCAACAATCGCCGATTGTCGCTTCAGAACAGCTGCTGCGCTGTTGCCCTACTTAGTACTTAACAGATTGAAAGCAACCTCTCCAGCCAGTGCTGTGACTGCAACACCATGGCGCTCGCGACGACGACGACGACGAGCGGCAGCGGCAGCATCCCGCCGCTCGAGCTCACGCCGCTCGACGACATCACGGCCAAGCACAAGACGCTCCGGGCGACGTTCCGCTCCGGCCGCACCAGGGACGTCGAGTACCGCAAGCAGCAGATCCGCCGGCTGTACTGGGCCATTGTCGACAACGCCGAGCTGATGGAGCGGGCCCTGCACCAGGACATGCGCAAGTCCAAGTTCGAGGCCAACATCTCCGAGATCGACTGGTGCAAGCAGGAGTGCCTCGACGCCGTCGCCGGCCTGGACGACTGGGTGCGCGACGAGCCCGTCCGCGGCATGCCGCTGCAGTTCCTGCCCATGAAGCCGCGCATCCGCCACGAGCCGCTGGGCGTCATCCTCAACATTGGCGCCTACAACTTCCCCTTCCAGCTCAACATCACGCCGCTCGTCGGCGCCATCGCCGCCGGCAACACGGTGCTGCTCAAGCCGTCGGAGCTGGCGCCGCACTCGGCCATGGTCATCCGGAAGATCGTGGACGAGGCGCTGGACCCCGAGAGCTACGCCTGCGTCAACGGCGGCGTCGACGAGACCAAGCACATCCTGGAGCACAAGTTTGACAAGATCGTCTTCACCGGCGGCCGCCGCACGGGCACCATCATCGCGCAGAAGGCGGCCGAGACGCTGACGCCCGTGCTGCTCGAGCTGGGCGGCCAGAACCCGGCCTTTGTCACGCGCAAGGGCGACGTCAAGCTCGCGGCCCGGCGCCTGCTGTGGCAAAAGTGCCTGAATGCCGGCCAGGTCTGCCTCTCCCACAACTACGTCCTCGTCGAGCGCTGCGTCCTCAACAAGTTCGTCGACGAGCTCAAGAAGCAGTACGCCGTCTTCATGCCCCAGGGCGCAAAGGCGAGCACCGACTTCTCCCGCATCGTCAACCTCACCCACTTCAACCGGTTGAAGAAGATGCTGGACAGCTCCAAGGGCACCATCGTCATGGGCGGGTCAATGGACGAGTCCGACCTCTTCATCGAGCCGACCGTCGTCTTGGTCAACGACGTCAATGACAGCATGATCGTGGAGGAGAGCTTCGGGCCCATATGGTCCATTCTGCCCTTTGATACCTTGGATGAAGCCATCAACATGGCCCACGAGGTCGACCCGACGCCGTTGGCTCTCTTCACCTTTGGCTCGGATGCAGAGAATGAGAAAGGTGTGTGTCATTTGCCGCAAGAGAGAGCAACATGCACTCTCCCCTTAGCCCGGTTGTCATGAGACATACGTGAGAGCTAACCTAACATTGCTTTTGCAGTACTCAACAGCGTGTCATCAGGCGGAGCCACCATCAACGACGGCTTCTTCCACTCCATGCTCAACCAGCAGCCCATCGGCGGCGTCGGCACGTCCGGCACGGGCAGCTACCACGGCTACTACTCCTTCAAGGCCTTCAGCCACCAGCGGCCCGTCGCAAAGGTGCCCGGCTGGGCCGACAAGCTGCTGCGCGTGCGGTACATGCCCTACTCGGCCAGCGAGTACAAGCGCCACCGCCGCATGAACGCGCTCAAGCCCGACTTTGACCGCGACGGCCGCCTCGTCAAGGGCCTCCGGTACTGGGTCTCCGTGCTGCTGAGCCTGGGCTCCAAGAGCGCGGCCGGCCTCGTCTTTAGGTGGGGGGTCCTCGTTGCCTTGGCTGTGACACTGGGTCTGAAACGGAAGTCTCTAGGGATGTGAATCAGGGGAGGACCAGCAAAGCGTAGTAATGAGGCTTCTTCTCACTTGTCAGGCACATGTAGCCTGTTCATTTACAGTAGCTCCCTTTGTTGGAGGACATCCAGTGAGCAAGAAGGATGAGCTTGAAAAAGAAATTGTATATCGGTACATTTCACTTCTGTAACAGAGCTTCAGAAGCTTGAGATATAGTGGCTTCTGTAAAGCCACGTTTCATGTAGCGATCAAATAGTATTGCCCCGGGTTTGCCTTGCGAATCTTCTCTTCCGTGTTTAGCTAGCTGAATTATTCTTTAGTTGATGAGAAAATCGTCCCTAACAGATTTCTAAAACCCAATCCTTAAATGACCAGTACAGCTTTTGCCTCGTCTCTCTCCCACTCCCGCTCTCTACCGCCCAGATAGTGCCGCAGCAAGCCTCTGTCCCCTCTCACCCCCAAGGTAGATGTCGTCCTCGGCAGACTCCCTCCCAAACTCGACAGCCTCGAGATAGCCCCTGGTGACGGTGTCCTCGTCCACCCTGACGCCGTTCTCCACCAGCGCGAGGATGACGCTCCGGCAGCGCGCAATCTCGCGCATCGTGGGCACGTCGATGTGGTTGTTCTGGCTCGAGTAGATCTGCGAGCTGACGCTCTCCTCCATGCGGTTGATGGTGGCGGCCTCGGCGGCGACGTCGCTCTCGACGTGCTTGCTGATCCAGATGTAGCCGTTGACGCCGAGCAGGACGTCAATCTTGCCGCCGCCGTTGGCCGTCTCCATGGTCCACAGCTGGCGCTTGGAGCGGACGACGCCGCCGCCGCCGCCCGTGCCCCCGACGGCGACGAAGACGCCGTTGCGCAGCTTGCCGTATTTCAGGCTGCGCGTGTGCAGGCTGGCGGCGCCGTCCTGGTGCAGCTGCTGGACCTCGGCGACGAGCAGGTCGCCCTCGGCGAAGAAGCTCCTGATCTGGAGCTCGTCCGTCTCGGTGCGCTTGCGCAGGATGCCGCCGGGGAGGTTGATGGCCGAGATCTGCAGGATGGCGAGCTGCGCGGCGGCGACGTCGACGCGCCAGCGCTTGGCCTGGACCTCGACGATGCGGCCGACGACGAGGTCGCCGATCTCGGGGGTGTAGCGCGCGCGCAGGGGCCGCACGGAGAGGAGCTTGTTGGTGCGGGTGAGGGTGCCTGCGAGGGAGGAGGTGATGTTTGTTGTGTTTGGGGGGACGTATGTTCCGTGGCCGCTGGGAGGCAGAATTAGTATGGCGGTTGAGAGCCTTTGAGACGGGAAGGCGTTCTATGTGTAGCTTTGATGTGATATGATGAGGTCGGTTGATATGGTAGGGAGGGGAGGAAGAGAGAAGGGAGGAGAGTGATGATGGTGATGCCGAAGACGGATGATATGTGATAGCACAATGAGACAGGAGGGAGATGTTCAGGGGATCAAGTACCGCATCCATTGGGGATTCGACGTGATTACTGTCCCCGGAGTGAGAATCTGATCTCTGGCGTCGGCCTCCTCCTCATCCAAGTCCTGGTCCTCGTCGACGCTTTCGCCGTCCTGCATCTGTACGTCGCCCTGGACGGCCGCTCCGCCCATTTCCGAGTCCGAGTCTGAGTCTGAGGGAACGTCCATGTCGATGTCCATTGCGCGCGGTCGCCGAGGGGCCGGCGTGTTGGGCTGAGGGTTGAGGATTGTGATGGGCATGGCTGTGAGATTTGGTGAGAATGAAAGAGATGGCAGAGGAGCGCCGGGAAATTGGGGCTGGTAGCCTGAATGAGATCCAAACTGGTCCGCTTATCTGTTAGGGCTATGCTGCTATATCGACCTTGTGGTGCTGAATGGTGTTCTTTCTGGAGACGGTTTGATTTTCATGTATTGAATGAGTGAGTGCTGCTGCTTTTGCTTGTATGAAAAAGTTCAGTGGTGATAGAAGGTTCAAAGTGGGGCCGATGTTTGGCGCTGCCGGACCTGCATCACACTTTTGGCTGATGAGCTGCTGGAGGGCGACGACACGGCAGCTTGATGACGATAAGCAGAGGGACCACGAGATGCTCCTGAGACACTTGATCTTGATTGAAATATATACGATTTTCTTTCACCAGTATTGTACACGGCACTTGCTTTGTAACAGCAAGACTCGACAAATCCCTGACTGATCTCTGCAAGTCCGTTGCGAAACGTATGTACATATACTTCGAGATGCCTACCAAAATAGGGAATCTTGGTTACAAGAGGAGAGAATGTAGATGATGCATTTAGCTTTTCCCTGTGTCCAGACGCCATATCCCATGCTGTTGCCTAGTCATATACAAGAGAGATGATACACTGATATACACGTCCACTGCTTCATCCAGCCACATTCATCATGCCCCTCGCCGGTCATGCATGGAGTCCATCCAGTCGTAGAGCCCTTTAGCTCGTGCTGCGCAGAGGCGAGGGAGTCGCAGGCTACACAATTGCGAGGAGATTCATCGATCCTTCAGTGATGGCTCATTTAAAGGCCCTCCAGAGGCCCATCCATGCGAGACTGGCCGAGATGGTGACGATGCCAAACTTGCGACTCCTCATGCCGAACATGGACTTGCTCTGCAAAATGACGGCCCTCTGCTTCTCCAGCTGCGACATGCCCGAAAAGTAGCTGTACGCTGCAAGGCCGAAGAAGGCACCGCTTCCTGCGAATCAGTCAGCCATACAGCTTCTTTTCCCATCGCATGGAGAGCTCGAAGCTAATGCATTATTAGATGGTTACCAACCGATGACTTTGCAGGGCAAGCAGTCGTCGCCGCGGTCCTGGCGCAAGACGTCCTGCAGCCGCTCTGGCTTCTCGAGCGAGTGGAGAGTCGGGATCTTGTCGCCGGCCATGTTGAAGAAGCCCGCTGTTTGACTGTCGAGAACAGGTTGATAACAGGGTCTGTCTGGCTGGTGGGAGGATTTTGAGCTTCAAGACGGGCTGTCATGCAACGACAAGCAGTGATTGGTTCGTCGGAGTTAGTCAGCGCTCCGGTACTTGGACTGAGTTTCGTCATGCGGTACCAAAGCAAGTACTCGTACTCGGTAGTCGCGCGACTCAATTGCTGGAGCTTCTGGCAAACCGTGTTGCTGGGCAAAGGCGCTGGGCCGTCATCATGAACGGCGTTATTGAAGCGCTGCACATCTACGATGACAACAGGTGAGCCGCTCGCCCTCTGGAGCGTCTCTGGAAGCTCTGCTGACTGACCTTGTCCAAGGAATCCCATCCTGTCGCACACCTACACGGGACGGCCTCTCTCGGCCTCCCACCTTCTGGCCCTCTACCTCGAGCATCCGTTTCCGCGGCCGAGCCTCATCTACCTCCCCAACGCAAACCCGCCGACGCTCGTCTTCAGCCTGACGCACTCCAACCTGCTGTTCCTGGCCACTTCGTCCACCGAGATCGAGCCCCTCCTCGTGCTCGAGTTCCTGCACCGCATCGTCGATGCCTTTGAAGACTTCGTGGGGGCGCCCTTGCTGGCCGTCAAGCTCGAGAGCAACTACGATGTCATTGCGCAGCTTCTGACGGAGATGTGCGATGCGGGCACGGTCAGCACTACGGAGCCTAATGCTCTCCGAGAGGTCGTGGAGATGGAGGGCTGGGTCGACAAGCTGCTCGGTAGCATCAACCTGCCTGGGTATGTGCAAAGCAGATATTCTGGTGGGATGGAGATCATAGCCTCATGTCAACTAACGCGGGAGCAGGAAATCTCCGCTCAACACAAGCCCAGCTGCACCGTCACTGATAGCCTCCAACACGCCAGCCCTGCCCTGGAGACGAGCCAACGTACGGCACACCTCAAACGAGCTCTACGCCGACGTCGTCGAGACCTTATCCGTAACGCTGGCCCCTTCAGGGAGGCCGCTGGCTGCATTCGCGAATGGAACGATTGCGTTTACGTCAAAGGTGTCCGGGGTTCCCGATGTCCTGGTGACGCTCGGCAGTCCGTCGGGCAAGCACAACATAGGCGGCATCATGGAACTGCCCGTCTTCCACCCATGCGTTCGACTGGCAAGGTGGAATGAGCGACCCGGAGAACTAAGCTTTATACCGCCCGATGGACGATTCATTCTGGCTGGCTACGAGGTCGATCTGCTACCATATACCAGTGGGAAGAGTGGGAGTGTCAGCTCCAACAATCTCAAGCTTCCCGTCAGCCTCGAGGTCAAGACCGGGCTTGGGCCTGTGGGATCTGAGTTCGAGGTCAGGCTGCAAACAAACAAGATCTTCGGCACGCCCAATTCATCATCAGCAGTGAGCCAATTGGGCCGCGCAGGAGTTCCTGGCCGGCTGGGGTCACCGCATCCCGGGAGCCCAAGCTCGCCGCTACTAGACGACCTGATTGTCACCATTCCTCTGCCCGAAGATGTGAGGAACCTGTCTGATATCAGGCCGTCCAGGGGGGATGCGAGCTTCAACAGAGCCGAGGGGCGACTCGAGTGGCACATCCCGGCCAAGGAGATGTCTGGCCCGACGTCTCATTTTGGACTGAGGTGTACGGTGGTGGGATCTCTGGCCGACGACGAAGAGGAAGAGTTTGATCCTACGGGATTCGGGTTTGGCACCGACTATTCATACAACGAGCCGTACCAAAACACGGCGGCCGCCACTTCAGGCAAGGAGAAGGTGGGCGTGGATGAGGAGCAGGACCCTAAGAAGGTAGCGCAGAACAAGATTCTGATGCCCAGTTCGGCCGCCGTGAGCTTCTCTGTCAAGGGGTGGCTGGCGAGCGGGCTGAAGATTGAGAGCATTGTATTAGACGCGAGGAAAAGCCGGGGGCTCAGCGAAGGCGTGAAGCCTTACAAGGGCGTCAAGTACCTGACGGTCAGCAAGGGAGGAGTAGAGATTCGTTGCTAATAGACTGCTAGACACAGGATTGAACTGCCCTTCTCACCGTTGAATCTTTTGTTGTCGTGTGGAATAGATGACAGCGTCCAGCCAAATGCCCGAGTCAAGTCCGAGGCAGCTTCAAGGCTACCCTAGCAATCATAACCCCCAAACAATACCATTGCTCCAGGAAGCTGATGCTGTGGAGCCAACAGACTTGATTGTGCCAACAATGATATGCAGTGTCTGTCAAGTCAATCAATCCATTGATGCCGAGTCTGATTGCTGATACCTTACTTTTACACCAAACAGCCAAGGTTCGGTGAAGCTCGGCAACGGCTCAGAAGGTCGTTAGCAGTAGTAGCTTGTACCCCACGTGCTTCCTGTCCAAGTGCGTCACTGCTTCTGCATCCTCGGATCAGCTCTCCTTCGTCTTCACTTACACCGCTTTCGCATTCCATCCTCAACATCCCCCATGCCGATTCTGGCTCTGCAAAGCGCGACATTGAGCTGAGATCAGGCGGAATCTCTGTGGCTCCCACCATTGGCCGTCGCAAGGCCATGAAGCGCTTCGCAGGCCCTGTTCTGCGGCGCCGGCGTGGCGCGAGGGTCGGCCGGGATGCGTCAGAGCTGACACGGGCTCTGCGATGCTGCGCGCCGGCCGCCTCCTTTGGAGCATCTGCTGCGTGTCCGGTGCGATGGAGCTCGAGCCGGCCTGGGAGGCCGCGGACGGCGATTTTCTTCCCGGGTGAGCTTGTTTCTGCCTGTTGCGAAATGCCCGAGGTTGGCGCAAGGGAACTCTTTGTGACTGATGCGTGTGATTGCGCTGTGCGCTGGGGCAGGCCAGGGAGTGCAAAAGGTCGGCATGCTGTCGCCGTGGCTGGAGGCGTTTCCCGCGACGGCCTCGCAAATCATACAGGAGATTGACCATGTCGCCGGCTTCAAGATCTCCGACGTCATCCAGGATGGCCCGTCCAAGGTCCTGACGCAGACGACCATGGCCCAGCCCGCCATCATGGCCACGTCCATCTTCATCCTGCGCATCCTCGAGCGCGAGTTCAACTTTCGGGTCGCCGACCATTTCGACTTTACGCTGGGGCATTCTCTGGGCGAGTTCACGGCACTGGTCGCCGGTGGATACATTGCGTTTGAGGACAGCTACTATCTCGTGCAGCGGCGCGCAGCTGCCATGTCGGAGGCGACGAAGAAGGCGATTCAAGAGTATGGAGGCGAATATGGCATGGTGGCGGTGATCACGGAGCCGGAATACATGCAGCCCTTGATCAAGGCGATACGCGACTTTGTTGGGCACTCGAGCGACGGGAGCAAGTCGGAGAGCAGCCAGGATGTGCCGCCGATTGAGCAGGTGTTGATTGCCAACATCAACAGCAAGAACCAGATTGTCCTGAGCGGCAACATGGAGAGGATCAAGATGCTGATAGCCCATGTCCGCCAGTTCCTGGGCCACGATCCGCGCGCCGTGCGGCTGCACAGCGACAGTCCCTTCCACAGCCCCATTATGAAGCCCGCAGTGACGGTCATGAAGAATCTGCTGGCGAAGAAGAGTCGCATTCCTGGTCGGGAGGACGAAGACATGGTGACGTTTCCCGGGTTGATGCCGTGCATAAGCAACGTCTCGGCTAGGCCGTTTGAAAGTAAGGAGCAGCTGAAGGATCTGCTGGCCAGAGGGTGCCTCGAGACGGTTCGATGGTGGGCCTCCATCAAGTACCTCGATCAGGAAGAGAAAGTCAGGCGATGGGTAGGCATTGGGCCTGGTAAAGTAGGAAGAAATTTGGTGGGAAAAGAGGTGGGCATGAGGGGGAAGGATTTGGTCAAGGGAGGCGGCGTTTGGGCGATTACAGATCCGTCCGAGGTGGAGGAGGTGTTGCGCGGGTTGGAAGAGACGGCGAACATAGTAGATGACGAAGATGAGTGAAGGGGGAAAGTCTCGTTGAAGAAGATGTCGGTTTATAGACGAGTCGGATGATGGGAGAGGTGCAGCAATAGTGTATAAGATAACATGTAAGATAGGCGGAAGCTGTGATGGTACATTGGCTGTCGAGTATATTCAAGTGAGATGTCAATTATTGCCAACATTATTATTATTTTGTACTGATATCCCTCGATACTGAATTCATGACTTCAGTGTTCTAGTTTCGTTCAAGGAGAGCGTAGGCATTTACATGTGAAGCCTCTATGTTTAGTCGCGGCCACCCCACAATGACGGACGAGGCACCTCAACTGTACTTTACATACGTGCATCCCAGCCCACTCTGCAGCTCAAGCTCCTGCAACTCAACCTCAACCTCCAAATCCCCCCAAAACCACAGCAAACACAAAAACGGCACAATGTCCGCCGCAATACCTTCAGTCGCCTGCCTCGGCGTCATCGGGCGCAACGTAAGCCTCAACCTCACTCCACCATCTTCCCCCCAATCGAGAACTCAAAGCAAAACAGCAAAGCAAGCTGACTGTTGGAAACTCGCAGAACAACCCCCTACACATCTCCATCTTCCCGTCCTACGACCCCCTAGCAAACGCCTTCACGCCGATCCGGAACCCCCTCCAGTTCTCGCTCCTCCTCTCCTCCACCATCGACGTCTTCGACCTCCGATCCAAGAACAGCACCGCCTCGGGCGACTTTGGCCTGCTGCACGCCATCGACGACCGCCTCGCGGCGTACGGCTTCGAGACCAACACGGGCGTGCGCATGGTCTGCATCGTGGACATGCGCGGGCGGCGCGTCGAGGCGGGCGGCAGCGGCGTCGGCCCGAGCGCTGCTGCTGCCCTGGGAACTGGCGGCGGCGCCGCCATGTCGGCTTCTTCTTCGTCTCCCTCGGGCGCTGGCGGCGGTCCCTCGACCTTGGCGAGTTCCTCTGCGGCGGCGGCGACGGCGAGGTCGGCCGTGGGGAGCGTGGGCGCGGGGCTGCGGGACGCGGAGCTCAAGCCCGTGTTCAGGGCGATGCAGAGCGCGTATGTGAGGCTCCTGCAGAATCCGTTTTACGACCCGGACGAGCATGCGCCGCTGGGGGGCAAGGGGGGAAAGAGGATCACGAGCAAGAAGTTTGGGGACGCGATGAAGAGGATAGGGGAGGCGTGGACGCCTGGTGTCATGGCTTTGTGAGGGAAGTGATTTGAGCTGAGTTGGAGAGGGGAGAGAGAGAGAGAGAGGGAGAGGGACATGGGCGACTTGGGCATTTGCATCGGCGTTTTGGGAGAGGAGGGGAGGAGGGCTGGCTTCTTTTCCTATTTTGATATCCGTGATTGATATGGTGGTGCTGCCCTGGCATTGATTTGCTGTCTAGCGGGCTTGTAATATTCTATGCAAAACTTTCTTATTGTTCCTCTGATATACAACGTCCTTCGACTCTTCGCTTTGCTCAAACCGTCCTCTCTTCGCTCCGCTTCTTCAGCTGCTCGATTCTCCATCGCGACAGCCCTGCCACCTCATCCACCTCCACGCTCTCCCCCATCCCCTCGCCACTGCCCAGCTTCTTCTTCTTCTTCTCCCTCTCCAGAGCCTCCTTGACCCGGTACGGCCTCGACGCCTCTCCGCCCTCCCAGTGCCGCGCCTCCATCGCCAGCGGCTGCCACCAATCCCCCGTCCTGGCGTGCCACCTCGCGCTGCACAGCTCCCACAGCCGCGACGCGGCTCTCTTGTAAGCGAAGCGCTCGTCCTCGCCCGTAAAGGCGCTCGTGTTGCCGAAATCGAGCGGCCCTCGTTTCCGCAGCAAGCCAAAGTCCGAATCTTGATCCGGGTCGTATTTGGACGTGGCGGATGCGGTGTCGTAGTAGGACACGTTGGGGCGGAAGGGGGCGATTTGGTCTTGGTAGACCTCGGCCACTGTTTCGGAATACGTTGCGTCGTCGTCTTTTGCTACAGTGCTGCTGCTGAGCTTGTCGGATTTCCCCAGGGGTCTTGACGATGATGATGTCTCTGGGAAGAAGAGGTCGTCGGGAGGACTTTCGGCGCGGATGACGAGCTTGCAGCGCGCTTCGTACATGGCGTCGAGGAGGGTGATGAAGCGCCTTGCTTCGTTCTTGGCCAGGATCGTCAGTATGGGGACGCGGTCGATGATGAAGGTGTGGTATGTCGACGCCATTGTGAGATAGTCTGCTGGTCCGAAGGACTCGACGAGCTTGTCAAAGGTCCAGAAGACGAAGCCGTTGTAGTGGCGCGGTGCGACGACCCGGCGGCCGTAGACGATGAGGTTGGATGGTTCCCATGGAACGGGCTGGTTATCGGATGCTAAAACGATCTGTTGCACTGTTTGTGTAAAGGACTGGTCGTCTTCGTCAAAGAGATAATAGTAAGGCGGCCTCCTCTTCCTGGCCTTGCCGCTCTCGTCTTCTTCCTTTCGCTCCACTGGCGCAGCGACTGGCAAGGCGCCATTGACGTCTCCGTCTGCTGCTTGCTTCACAGGAGCAGCAGTAGGACTGGAGTCTTCTTCTCGC
Organism: Trichoderma citrinoviride; assembly: GCF_003025115.1. NCBI lineage: Eukaryota > Fungi > Ascomycota > Sordariomycetes > Hypocreales > Hypocreaceae > Trichoderma > Trichoderma citrinoviride. The sequence goes on along the minus strand of NW_020194712.1, from coordinate 927,234 downwards.
CTCCGCCAATCCTGCGCTCCCTCCATCTGCCAGAAGTCGCACCGAGCCTTGAGCACCTCGAGGAAAGCGGCAAAGTCGCTCGTCTGGCCAAAGAGCTCTCCGCGATTGCGCGACGCGCCCCCGAAGATCTTGCCCATGAGGCCCCTCGACGTCGGCGCGTAATCGATGCCCGTCGCTTTCTGCAGCTCCTCGGGCATCCGGTTTGACGAGGCGACGAGAACGCCGCCGAGCTGGAAGAAGGCGACGAACAGGTTGCTGAGGATCTTGCTGGCCGCTCGGTCCGGCAGCTGGAACTCGTCCAGGAAGAGAATGGGGGACTCGTCGACCAGCTTCTTGGCCATCCAGAGGAGAGAGTACTCTGCGGCTGGCGAATCGGAAGAAGAAGAAGAAGACTGGGGAGGACTGGATCTTCGATGTTGCTCAAGCTGCGATAGCGTGTAGAGCATGAACGTGTTGAAGTGCCATCGCTTCTTCTTCTGCGTGGGCAGGCCCTCGGCCAGCAAGTCTAGAAGCATCGACTTTCCCGTGCCCACCTCCCCCGAAAGGAACAGTCCCTTGGGAGAGTCAATGTCAATGGCCGTCTGGTGGTTCGTCAGCACCCGGGTCAGAGCGAGGCTCTCCCTGCCCTCGGGCGTGCTGAGCAGGTGCTTGAACAGGGGATTCCGCCATATCGCGTGGTGCCGCAGTGCCAAGAGGCCCTCGCCTGTCTCTTCTTCCTGTGACGGTTTCTTCTTGGGCTCGATGAGGCGGGCGACTTGGTCTAGTCGCTGGCGATAGTCGGCTTGGGGGGAGTAGTCCTTTATGCGGGCGTAGACCTTGTGTAGATGCCGTGCCAGGCGGTGCTGAGCGGGATCGGGGGAGTAGATGCCTGCGGCTACCAGGGACTGGTATTTGACCAGAGGGTCGGTGATGGTGACTGCTGTGGAGAATCTCCTCATGCTGTCTGTATGGCTGAGCTGTTTACTTTCTCATGTTCATGGGCTGTGATACTTGGTTGCTTGGTCACTCTAAGAGATTGAGCGGCTGTGCGGTTGAATCATAACCGCGGTTGATGAGAGCAATGGATACGGAGGATGCACGGTTTTAGGATTCGCCTCCTGGAAACAAGAGGGCAGAGAAGATCATAATAAGCTTGATATAGACGACCAAAGAAGACTGAGTATATGTTTGTATGAAGCATTACAAGATGAGGCCAAGTTTGATCAAGTTTTCAGACTGGCCGCCAAAACCTCCAAAATGTAGCTGAGCTGGTGCCACTATAAAGTGCGCCGTCTATTGCAGATCTTGCAAGCATCAGCAAGTGGAAGCAATATTCTCGCAACTTTACAGCGTTGTGATTCTCCAACGGAAATGCCCAATTCTCACCTGCCTCAAGCGGCCGGTGAATCAATATCAAAGAGAATCACATCCAGGTGCATGTTATTCACATATGTTCAGGCTTGGACTCCCAATATCCAGCATTCGAGAAGCATCACGCAGTGCGAATGGCCGTTACGGAGTACCTCTTGTTCGTATGAATATTGTATGCTGCCCCTTGTATAGGCGCACAGTTTCCCCAACCACGAGCGGATTCTGCTCTTGGTCGCTGAAGACTGACGACAATGTGACTTTTCCTTTTGGAGATCCTCGACACATCGTTCTCAGGTATCGCTCCTTGTTTCACGCGGCGCTCTGGTACTTTTTGCCCAGGTACTGCGTGGGTGCGTCAGATGCTCCGGCGAGTCAGATCAGCGGTACTTGTAGAGTACTTCAGCCACCACGCCCATCGCGCGGGCGCCCAAGTACCATCTGGGGCACAACCTCCGTGCGCCGGGGAATTCTGCCCATTTCCAGTTGTTTTTCGCCCACCGCCAGCAGCGCCAATGAATGAAGCCGCTGTTTTGCTTCTCTCACGCACTGCACCAAACCCATACCATACCACATCTGTTTGCCTGGGGGCCGGAGATCCATCTTGCATCTTCATTGCCTCAGCTCCGGCATTTCGACATGCCCTTCTGAGCTCCTTTCCATCATCGGATCCATCTCCCGCCGCCGCTCGAGTTCGCCAGCAGCTGCCATCGCGACTCGCGCGCCCGGCGCGATCCCTGCGATCTCAAAATCTTAGCCCTCCTCACAGCTTTTGCGTCGAGCCACCATGTTCTCTCCATCCCAGAACGAAGGCGGCCCGGCCACGGCGACTCGCTCCCGACGGCGGTTGCGCCCCAAGAGCCAGGAACAGCTTGTCGCGGCTCCGAAGCCAAAGAGGCAGCGCGTGCCCTTGAGCGAGCAGACGTCGACCAACACAGACTCCCAGCCTGAGATGGCTGAGGTCAGACCCGAAAAGGCTGCAACGCCCGCCGAGCCCAAGAAGGACGTCGAGAATGTGGCTCCCGTGCAGACCGTGCTACGCAAGGAGCTGATTGTCCGGACGAAGAAGCCCAAGCACGGCGATCGTGCTGCTCAAAAGGGCGATGGAAGCCTTCTCCTGGTAAGCTGCATAGCTCCATCAAGCTTCAGAGCTTGGCCTCGTCGCATCGAAGAATCTTTCATCGACTTTTCCAATTGTCCAATGCTGATTCGTCTCTTTTATGCTCTAGACAAGTACCAACGCATACACTGTTAGCAAATTACCAGCGCTGCCCGACAGAATCCGGAGTGACTGGTCTGGTACGCTTTTCTTGAAGTTTTTTTCCGCACATGCGGCCTCGCGTACTAACTCGAGCAGGGAGCCAACACGCCGACATCTTCTCTTCCTTCGGCTACGCTTTAACGCTGACACCTACCCATGCTATTGTTTGGCCCTACAACTCGACCTCGCAATCCCCCGAGACCTTCACCTTCACTCTACCGTCCTCTTCGAAGCCAAACGACGCCCTCCCCGTAGGATGTCTCGTCTCTCCCTCTGCCTCTACCACCGAGCCCGGCCTGGTCGTTGTGATGGCCAGCACCGGCAAGGTTGTCTTTTGGGAGTCCATCTCCAGCGCCGCCACATTCGCCTTTATCAAGAAGGACAGATCGGGCGTTGAGCATATGATCTCTGGAATGTCATCGGGCGAAAAAGTGGTGGCCATCACCAATGCAGAGACCGCAGGGTTTCTTTTGACTTTCAACAGCGGACGTCTCGCCTATATGAACGTACGCGATAGCCACGGACGACCGGCCATCTCTGTTCAGTTTCTACGAAGCAACCTGTCAAGCACTACCGGTGGCCTATTCGGCACCATTCGCTCCGCCTTTTCGCACCTGGGCCTCAAGGGGGACATTGCGGCTGTCCGGGCTGATAGGTCTGCGAGAGTTGGCGAGAAGAACATTGTGGCTCTGACGAACAAGGGTAAGCTGCAGTCGTGGAAAGTTCACCGAGGAGGCCATCACGAACCGTTTGGCGAATTCGACGCCCGAGAATCCATCATTTCTGCGCTCTGGGAAGCCGACCCCTTCTGCCGCGACTTTTCGGCCGACTCCTTTGAAGCTCTCGACTTCTCCTTCGTCCCGAGGGGCTTGGAGCACAAATATCTCGACCTCAGCAAGCTTAGCGCCGCTACTGCTACGGATGACCCGTCTGTTCAGCAACTCTTGCTGCTTGTCAGCTTGACCAGTCGGACCGTCTCCCGTTACGCCCTTGTAGAAGTCATTGTAACTCAGAGGAAGTTCCAAGTAGGCATGATCCGACCAATTACTTCATACAGCACACCTGTCTCGCAGGCGGACTCTATTCAGGCGGTAAGGCCGCGACTCTATCTGCCACGTCCCGCGCTCGTGGCCTTTGCGGTATTCGATCGTGCCGCGGTAATAGCGTCCATCGCAGTGTCGCCCGAGTCTCCTGATTCTCAGCTTCAATCCGACACACACACCCTATCTCCTTCCTATGAAGATGTCATCGACTTTCGCGAGGATAATGTCCACGAGGTTCTTGGATCTGGGTTTGAAGAAATGCCGCCCGCGTCGACTTCCAGCGAGGAAAGCCGAGCAGCTCGAGCAAAGAGCAAAAACCCAGCCGTGGTACTGTTGGTCCGCGGAGCCGGCGTCATTCGCATTGCAACCACGGATGTCGATAAATTCGCCAGCGATCAACCTCCACAAGTGTCTGCCAAGAACAAGCTGGAGCAGGCTGTCTTCTTTGGTACCAAGAAGAACAACCCTCTGGTGTTTAATGCCCGCCAGGAGATCCAGTTCTCAAAGGATGAGATCGCTCAGGCCGCACTGGAAGTCAGCAACGAGATTCTGAGTTCGACCACCGCCTATATTGCGACCCTGCCCGCCTCGTTAGAGGAGAACCTTATCGCGCGCTCTAATGCCTTGGAGAAACTCATCCTGCACCTCAAGGCCACGGGGGCCCATCTGGACCGTACAACTCGCTGGGCTTTGATGCACAATGCAGAAAAGATGCACGTCGCGACGCTTCTCTGGAAACGACAAGAGGCCTTCGTTGCAGCACGCCCAGCAGACCTTAAGAAGACTTTGATCGGATACATTGTTGAGTTCATCCACGAGGACCAGAAGCATAAGCCCAGCCCCGAGGTTGGCGAAGTCGACCGCATCCGCCATTGGTTCCTGAACGACATATTCCGCCTTGAGCTCTTTGTGGCTTGGGCATACGAAGTCATCAAGATCTTGTACAAGGACAAACTCTTGGATGACGCCAAGGTGACATACATGATTTACGAAGCCATTCAAATCAACATCTGCGCCCTGCTGGGGGCTCTGGACTTCCGCAGAACGAACCTTGTCTTCTACGGGCTGGGTGACGAGAAGTTGAGGTTAGGCATCCTGCGCGACGGATACGAAGGCCTGCCCGAGCCCTGGACAGGTTGCCATTATGTTGCCAACAACATCGCGCGCCTAGTTGAGCTCTCGGATCAGTGGTATTTGAAGTGGACTCAAACGGATGCAGAGGAAACCACCAAGCCAGCCCACAGACCGGATCCAGCTTTCATTGAAAAGATTTACAAAGACCTTCCGGCGGCTATTGACGCCATGCTCACCTCCATCCTGGAATATTCTCGATGGGCCGAGACGACACCAGACCAAAAGTCCATGGGCCAGACATTCGCCAAGGAATACCATAAGGAAAGGTACGAGAGACCCATCAGCCTTGCGCGGGCAGGGAAATATGATGAAGGAGCTGCCATCGCCGAAAAGCACGGCTGTCTGGAAGGCCTGGCAGTCATCCTGCTCGACCACATGGAGGAGGTCGAGATGGTGGGCCGCGAGCCCGCACTCACCGCTCTGGAGCTGGAGAGCCTGGCCATCGTTAAGAGGGAGCAAGCGGAGCGGCTCAAGTCCAAATTCACCCGGTATGGCCAAGAGTTTGCCTTCCCCGTTTACGAGTACCTGCTCAAGAAACACGGGGTTGAGGCGGTGTTGGCGTTTGAGCTTGAAACATCTGGCTACAAGACACGGTTCCTTCGCAGCAGGCCTGAGCTGGCGCGGATATCGTGGATCAACGACGTTCAGCAAGAGAAGCAAGTCGGCCATGCTGCGGAAACGCTTATCCACCTTGCTCTTGAAAAGGAGCAGCAAGTGTGGAACAAAAAGATTGAGCTCAGTCTTGGGAAACTGGCCCTGTTGGCTGAGGAAGAGCAAAAGTCGCAGTCATCAGGCTCCAAGGCGACTGCAGACGAACTCCGCATTGACCAGCAAATCAAGCACGTTGACAAGGAGCTCGTCACGATTAGGATCCAGGATCAGCTCTACGCTCAAATTCTCCCCAGCACTTACGACGCCGTTGACGAAGCCGCGGCTCTGAATCTTGCCATGGAGGTCCATGCTACCAACGTACCCAAGCGCCAAAAGGTCCTACGCCAGCTCTTCGAAGATGGCATGGAAAGGCTGCTGAAGCACGAGGTCCTCGATCCCATGACACTCATTGATCTGTTGACCCTGGCGGATATTAGCCCAGAATCCCGAGAGATGCAAGCACATCCGTTTTGGTTGGCTCTTCAGGTGGCCGAGTCTAGTTGCAGCAGCGATGAGCTCCGGGAAGCGAAACGGCTCATCTGGAGGAGGCTCTTCATCCGAGACGACTGGGCCAAGATTAACGACACGCAGCTGAAAGATGACCGGGAAGTTGTGGAGAGACTGGCAAGCACCGAGCTGTATGCCATGCTCTCAGACTGCGTTCGAAACCGTAAGTTGACCCCAGAGGCATGGTACGAAAGGAAGAACAAAAGCTAACACACTCGAACAGAGGATGCCCAAAGCGAGTTTAGGCCTATGACGCCTAGAGAGGCTCTTGGTGCTTTTACTGAGCAGCTCGATCGTCGTTTCCGCGACTTTGACGCGAGCATGAGGACCAAGCTCATCGACTGTATGCATCACGAGGACAAGCTCCTTACGCAGCACATTGAAAAGAACCGTCTCACAGAATGGCTGCGCACCGCTCTGGAAGCCGTGCAAGCCGAGCACGACAAGGAGAAGCGGGAGACGCAGAATGCCATTGCCCCCATGACCTTGGGCGCGCCCCTTGTTGGCGGCAACACCACCACTAACACCAATGGCAAGGCTCTGTGAAGAGAATCAAAAGGCCACTTGGGGGAAGGTTTGAATAAGGGGGGAAGGGAAGGGAACAGAGGTGGGGAGATGATGATCAAATGAAAGAAGGGAAAACAAAAAAAAGAGTTAAAGAGAAACGAAATGATCTTGGCAATTGTCTTTTGTCATTGGGCGGCGTTTGGCTAAATCCATTCATGGTTCTTATCTGTTCCATCATCAATGCTGTATTATAAAAATCCTCGAGCAGGACGAGGGAAAGGGAAGATCGACACACACAGAAAGCGAGGGGGGGCCTATCATACTATACAGAGGTACCCTAAGTCTGAGAGCGAGAAAAGAGGAAGAGAGTGTCACTGCTACTGCTATCATGCTTTCTTTTTTTCAACAGCACAGAATGCTTTGGATCTTTTCTGGTCTGTGTGTTTGTTATAGGTAGCTCCCTTGAGTCGGAGAATACGACATGGCGGGTTTGCATGTTCTTTGCACGAAGCGTAGACAAAGACACGCTTCATTCATAGAGAAAATTGTGTCAGACGTCAATTCATTTCAGCACTAGGCATATCGTGATGGCTACCCATATATAAACCCTGTCTTCCTTCTCCATAGTCCCAAGAGCATCTGATTATGCCCTCTTTCCCTGATATAGAAAACAGCCGCTGCGCCCTTGCATCTTGGGCATACCGCTCCTTCATTCCTTCCGTGACTTGATGCCCATTTCGCATCGTGTGCTTGACACCATGCCGAGGACGTGTGATGTGAATGGGACGTGGTCTGAATATGACCCAACAAGACAGCATTACCGTTGCAGAAACATCGCTTTGCAAGCCAAGCATCTCATTAGATCTTTGAATACGTACAAGCAGGTTATGTTTAACCCTGCATCTTCTTTCTCTTGCCGATCTGGGCAGAGAAACCCGTCTTGATGGCGGTGACACTTCGTCGTGAACCGCAGTTGTTGCAGGTGATGAAGTACAGACGGTTCTCACCCTTGTTCAGCTCGGTATCGGGCGACTTGCAGGTCTTGCAAGTAACGTATTCGACTGCAAATAGTGAGTTAGTAGACGTTCATGAATAGTAAGCGAAGGAGATGTGGAAGGGGGTGGTGGAAAGCAAGAGGTGGTGGTAGGAGTGAAGAGGATGCTATGGCTTGCGTGGGTCATCTTTGAGATACCCTCATCGCTGGGACCCCCAGAAAAGCCAGTTTGATGCCTTCCCACTCCACCTTCCATATGCTTGACGGGTAGACGTACTGATGTATTTTCTGACGACATTCTCAATCTGCTTCTGCTGGAATCGACCCTTGATGACCAATCTCCTGCTTCCGTCAACGGAGCCGTTTGTGCCCAATTCGGCAAACAAGTAGGCGGTGACGTGCTCCTCGGTTCGCTTCATGCGCTTGCAGATATCGGCAATGTTGGCAAAGACAGTTTTCCTGTTGCCTTCACGCATGCACTGAGGCGGAGGAATCTTGTAGCTCTTGGTGCCGCTGAGCGAGTGGTCGGGATTCTTTTGTGAAAGGACGGTGAAGAAGCGGGAGAGGAGGAGGGTGTAGGGGATGGTCTTGGACTCTGAGTGGCCCCAGACACCGGTGCCCGCCTCCATGTCGCCCTCCTCCTGTTGAGTTGCCTCCTCGGCACCCTCGGTGTCCTTAACCTCGAGCTGCTTCAGCTTGGCAGTGAACTCGTCCTCCTCAGCACCCTCGGCCTTCTTCGCCTTCTTCTTCTTCTTCTTCATCGTCAGGTCAAGACCGCCATCCTCGGCGGGGGCGGCCCCCTCATCAGCCTCAGCCTCGCCATCAACACCCTCCACCTTCTTCTTCTTCTTCTTCTTCTTCAGCAGAGACAGGTCAAGACCGCCATCTTCAGGAGGGGCAGGCTCGTCGGCGGCGGCTTGAGATGAAGGATCAGTAAAGGCCTCGAGGGCGGCAGACAGAGGCGGCGTACGAGGCGTGTGTGACTGGGCCGTCTCCTTGGGTTCCTCGGCGGCGCTCATGATGGTTATTGAGCCGTCGGTTTCGACTACCAGCTGTTCGTCGGTAAAGGCAACGGATTTTCGAGAAGGCTTGCGTTCGGGCTGGTCCTGCGTGGTGGGGAAAGAAAGAGGAAGAAAAGTTAGTAACGACTGCTCTTTTGCTGATGTCTCAACGGAATTGCAATGGATGAAAGAGAAAGGAAAGGGCGAGGAGAAAGAAGGAAAGGCTCGAAAGGGAATAGGCTGGGGGGCGGCAACAGTACAGATCAGATGCTTCTCGATTGTGAAGCCCGTCTAACAGGGAAAAAGCTGTGACTCAGAAGTATGACAAGGGAGAAGGGAATGGGTGGATGAACAAATTGTCCCCAAAAGAGGTTGGTGGGGTAAATTTGCTGTGATCGGGGCTATTTTTTTGCGTGGCCAATGCAGGCCGTTTGTGGGCGGTGGGCGAAGCTGGGAGAGGGGCAAAAAGTGAAGAAACGGAGGGGAATCGACGGCACAGCAGCTCAAGTGGCGACGCCAGGGCTAAGCGGTGCCGGTTGGTGCAGGAAGGGAGAGACATGACAGGACGCTTGTCTGCAGTAACGGACGGAGACGGCGCTCCGTTTCCTTGTACGCGCAGGCGCCCTGCAGTGCAGAGTTGCAGCGAAAGGTGACTCACCTGTACTTCGTTGTCCATGGTTGCGGTGGATTTGACTGACAGATCAACTGCGTGGTGCCTTGCGGCTGTTTCCTGGTGATCTCAGAGAAGAGTCACTCTCTGCGTGCGTTGCGTGTCCTGCTTCTTGTCCCTCACTCGGACAGCGTCTTTCGTGCTTCGCTGTGGCGGTTGCTGCGTTGAGCGATGCGATGGCTGATGCTTTGCGGCCCGACTACTGTATGCGCGCACCTGCACAAGATGGTTGCTATCCTGCAGAGGCTCACTGGTTCGCTCTTGGTGCTGCAGAGGGAGTGTTTCGAGCAGGAAAATGAAGAATGAGGTCGAAGAGTTTGAGTCAGCTGCACGTCATGCCATGGGCCTGGGTTTGGGCCGATATTGAAGCTGCTGGGCACTGATTGCCCTTGAGCTGGGCGGAGGAGGGGCGTCACGTGATGCCAGCCACAGTGCCGTTGACAGGTAGAGTAGAATGTAGAATGCTGTCGAACAGCGATAAGATTGGCGGCGATAGCGATAACAGCTGCGGTATCCCGAGGTGGGACAGGTTCCAAGGCCGCCGGTCGGCATTGCATTCATTCACACGATCCCATCATCAAGCTCCACCTGTGTGACGCCTTGCGATTGTGAGACCACGGCAAGGCCCTTCAGTCACGTCGCCCAGCCGCGGAGAGAAGACTTCGTCTCCTTCATGGCCTGAAGCCTCCGGCAACGCCGACCACGCGCATCGCATCGCCTCGCCGTCTCATCGTCTCGGGCCAAGTCCACCCATCCAGCCAAGTCGTCATCAATCCCCAGCACTCGTCTCCATCGAAACAATCGTCGCAATGGCTTCGGACGAGTCGCTCGTCGACCTCCACGCCTCCTCCTTCAACGACGACAAAGATGACATCGACTCTCTCCCCTCAGATTCCACCAGCGACATCTATTCCGAGGCCGACTCCGAGGCGCAGGCCGAATGGGACCGCAGTCTGGAGCAGCTCCAGCTCCTCCTCACCATGATTCTCGTGCCGTGGATGGGGAAGCTCTTTGGCCGCAAGTTCGCGTACTGGAGTAGGTTCTCCCCGATCTCCCCAAAGCACCTTGGTCATACCCCCTCTGCGTGCTCAGGTTACTGACAGGTTGTTTGTAGGCTGGGGTAAGTACATGAACTGGGTGCACAACGTGGACGTGCAGGTCACGAACAAAAAATCGTTCAACGCTGCTGGCGCCGTCGCGGCGACTTTATAGCCATCATTCGGCTCGACACTCGTTGAGCGTTTTTGGACAGAGTGCTGTCTGCACGCGCTGGCGATGCATAGCTTCGTCCCGGTCCAGCCTACAAAAACATGAACGCGAGACATATGTCAATTCCGGCTGCTTGCCAACTCTTCGGGCGTCTCTATGTTGAGGACTTTACGATCGAAATACCAAGGTCCCCTCGATGGAAATCATATATCAATACCACGCACAAAGCAGCAAATTCAACTCCACATCTGAGAGGAAGAGGGTAATAGCAACAAGATATATATTATAAACATGACTTTGATGTTCGTCGGCCTATTACCACATCAATCATCATTCCTATCATTTGGTCCCTTCCAGCCAAACTATGGCGAGACTATCGAGTTCCTCAAGTCAATCCAGTACCCTATCTCGTAACTTCATATACCGTGGACGAACCATTGCGTTGTCATCCATAGACTGACACCATGGACTCTCGCGAAACAAAGCTATCCCTGCTTTGTATGTACCCAAAATCGTCTTCACATTAAACCTAGCCCATTCATGAGCCAGAGGTAATCCACCAGGGACGGGTTACTGTCAATTGACAACAGTAAATGCTCTCATGGCGAGACAGCGAGAGCTAAGCAGGAAACAAAGTCAAAGTCTCCTGGTGAGCGAGCTTAAACAGCAGACCCAACCTGGGACATGGCAGGTCGAGAAGAGCGCGTAGATCGGGAAAATCGCGAGGACCCGGTGAAGCCGCTGCTCCTAGCATCTCTCCAGGTAATGAAGAGGATCAAAGAGAAACAAGCCCAGAGGAACCACATGAAGGCAGTGCTGGCCTGAATCTCACGGCACCTCCTCTCGTTGTGGTGAGAACCGAAGCCGATCCAGTCGTTGGGCAAGTGCTGGCCAGAAATGTTGCCGCAGTTGGGCGCGCGCAGCTCAGCGGCCAGCACGATGGCGCAGATGAAGGTGAACAAGGTGGCCAGGCCGTCGAGAATGAGGAGAGCCGAGGGGATGGCGATGCTCTCGACGAAGACTGCGAACAAGCCGTAGAGGAGCGCAACCCATGACAGAGCGGCGACGAACATCGTGAAGTTAACAGTGACCATGTGGCCGTTGACATTGGAGGCGATGACATTTCCGATGAGGGCCGTGATGAGCAGCGTCCAGACGAGCGCGATGCCGCGCAGGGCGATCTTGAAGAGGTTGGACATTGCGGCGGTGAGATTCGTCGGCTCGAGATGCTGGTTTGTTTCAATTGAATCTGATCTGTGCTCCGGGGATCGGCTTTGAGACGCGGAATTGAGATCCCTAGACTAAGCGGACTCTATGCCGTGATATGTGTTGTTCTGTGCTCTGATCGTTGGATCGACGGAGCGTTGCCCGTGCGCCGAGAAGCTTCTCGATCGGCCACGAATGCAAATAGCGAAACAAGCAGAGCAAGCAGCTGGCGCGCAGGTAATTCTCTGCTCGCGATAAGATGTGGCGATTTAGCAAGATGCTCAAGATGTAATCAAGCCAGGAGAAAAATGTAAGATAAGCCGTCGCAACAGTAGCTCAAGAGCAGAAGATGCAAGGAGATGGAGCGGGAAAAGCGTTGATGCAAGAGTGTCGACCGAGCAACCAACGGCGACCAGCTTATAAGGCAAGGCCAAGATGCGGGTAAGTTGTGACGTGTGGGGGAGGAGGCAGCTCCCAAAAGCGAACTAAGGCCAAAACAGAAGACGCAAAGGGTCAATCAATCAAGGTGAGCAAGCTTTCTGCATGTGAAACACGGCGCCAAAAAGTTATTGCAGCTTCTCTTACAGTATAGTCTAGTGGGTGCTTTCAGCTCTTTGAGCAGAAGATAGATAGTTAATGGGGAATTGAGAAGAGTTGTGCTGCTGCCCGGAGAGCTCGGCACAAGAAGAGGCTTGTTGCATGACGTTGTGCATGATGGCGCTGATCTACGGTGTCACTGGGAAGCTTGTTTTTGCTGGTGTTTTCGCTCTCGGTATGCTTGGAAGTTGGAGTGAATGCGCAACTGACGTCACGCGGACTCGGGACAAGGGCAAATCTGAAAGCCAAATCCCCCTCTCTCGGATGGGGAAAGATAGAACTCAAATGAGATAAAGCCACGGCTTTTCGCAGCAACTCGCTCTCTCGATAATACTCAGCTTGTGTTGTCTTTGACGGCATTGTTTGAAGTGTTTCTGCCGGTTGCGTGAGTGGATGCTCGCCATTGGCTGATAATCGGCTGCTGCTTGACGCCGACTTCCTTGTAGGGAATAGCTTGTCGGTTTTCGTTGGCCGGTAGACCGATGCATGTCGTCATCACATTCATTGGCCAGGAAGCTTCCAGAGTTCAAACCTCATCCGATAACCGTGCATACATGACCATACATGACACGGCCATCACGACAGTTGACGGTAACTTAATGAATGCGGTTTCTTTGTTGAATCTTTAGGCTATCCGAGCGGTTCATGAGGATGGCTAACCGAATACGCGACACGTGATAGTGGCTTGCAATTACAGCGTTGTTGATGAAGCGAAGCTGTGAAGCAGTCAACCCCAGAGATGCGAAGCTTACGGGTTTACATTCGTAAGAGGCAGAGAAGGTCAGTAGATTGCTGACTTATAACAGATCATGAGAACCATATAAACATCGGAGGATTCTTCAAATCCAGTTGACATCGGCTAAAAGAGGGTGAGCATTGTTAAACGGGCACTTCTCATCCTATGGGACGGCTTCAACTGAACTGCATGGCCCTGATCTTCCATCTGCCCCCTATACACTCAAAGGATAATGTTGAGCGAAAGTAGTGGACCTATCTACCGAGTTAGACGTATCTATTCTATCAGCTGAATGTAATCCATCCGAAAGAGTAACGAGTCTCAATCAAGTGTAGCGGCTTTGTTTGCCTCCGAGAGCGGACCCTGTACTGGAAAATCTGCAGATACACAAGTCTGAACGTTTTCGGCTCTACTGCTTCTGACAACCCTTGGCTGTTGGGTCTCTTGCTCACTGAATCTTCTGTTTGCCTGAAGGCGTCAAAAAACGGTTCGCCTCAAGGGCATTCCGAAAACGCGCACCCAAATCAGCAACAACGAATGGACCCCGAATTGGAACGTAAGGTAGGTTTACGCGCGCATATGTACCCGCCGTCAAGAAGTGGAAGGTTGTTACCCAACCCGCCCTTAAAGCCTGGTTCCTTTCTCGGAAGGTTATCTTTTCTTTTCGGCCAAGTCAAGGACCCCTTTCCACGACAAAGACAATGCAAAAGTCTCCGGCTAACTTCATTACGATCAACCTCGTGCTGCTATGACCCCCGGCTTCGGCTCCGGAGCGGGTCGGGAAAGATTTGCGGAGCCTTTTTGCCGGCCAACTTCCGGGCATTGGGGCGGGGCCCAGCCCGGGGAGTTTGTGAATAGCCTCATCGGGGGGGAGCTTCGTGGCAGGGACAACTTGACTGGTCGTCTCGTATAATGGGAAACTCAATACTAACTGGAAATGTATTTATCCCATAATGTGTCTTTCAGCCTTCCTACCAGAACGAGCAACATCTCCGTTTGACAGCAGCAGCCCGCACTTTCGCCACCACTTTCCGATTTCACTTACCGACGACTTCAAAGTATATCTAGACAGCATACCTTACCTACCCAAAGAATGTTCACGAAAAGCTGAAAAAGTTTACTCACGACGTTGTCATCCCTCCTGCTCCCCGAGCGTCATGCCTACGCAAAAAAAGAATAGGGAAAGCCCAAGAAAACCCAAAATACTATTTGCCGCGCGGGTGTTAACTAAAGTTCTTCAGCCAAGGTCAGCTCGGCTCCGCAGCTCGTAAAAGAATAAGCGTGACATGTTCCCGTGGCTACTGTGTCCTGACAGCTTCACTGAACGCTCTCTCTCTCTCTCTCTCTGTGGGTATGGTCTCTCTCTCCGAGGTCTCTGCTTCTCGTCTTTCTGCAAAGATTCCTCCCAACTCCAACACACAAAGAGCCCGTTTACAAGTAGTAACCTGATGAGACCAAAAGAAGCTTTTCTCTCCCCCATCTTTCACCTTTCCAGGTTGAGTGCTTGGCACCGGATACTGGATGCCGGACTACACGTGGTGGCTGCTCGCGCGTGGCTTTTGCGTGCATTCCACGAGCCAACCTTTCTGCCAATGGATGTTAGGTCGGCCGCCTCAGCTCGCAGGAGCTTTCTTCCCTTCTGCTGAGGTACTTTACCACAACTAGCCGAGTAAAAAGAAGGAGGGGGAATAGAACTGGGGAGAGTTTGGGGGTCAGGACGAAGAGATGGTGGTCGCGTGCTTCCCTCCCACCCATAACCCTTCGACTCTATTTTGCCTGACAGCCCTCCAATAGGTTCGTAGCCGGAGCGAAAAAAAAAAGAAAAGTTTACCACCCATCACCGCTCTTCCAAGCTGTGCGTAAAGGAGGCCATACGTCATGGAGATGAAAAAGCAGCTACACGTGGTGGACACACGACATCCCGTTTGCTTGTTTCCCAGATGTGATGATGTCTGAACAAGATTACCGAAGATCCGATCCCGCTTTCTGACCACTGTATGTCGAGACATGATAATATGGGGAATGAGGGCTTCCCAGGCTCCCGGTGAGTGGGTAGGAACCAGGCTGCCGGGTCCCAGGTCTTTCGATGTGAGACGTCGGAACTCCGCAAGCCCAATGGAGACTGGTGGTGAATGAGTTCCAGCGTTCTGGGTCCTCGCTTGGCTATCCTGTCGGTTATAGAAAAAATTCCGTCGGAAATTATGTGAAAAATTCGAGATCAAGATCAACAAGACGATAAAGTCCTGTCCATCTCTGAACACAGCAACTCCTCATTCCTGCAGCACAGAAAGACGTTCTCTTTGAAAAGTCTATGTACAAGAAAGTCATGTAGGCATGCAATCTCACTGTTAATAAGGCTTCAAGAGCATTATCCTGTTGTAGAAACTGAAAGCGAAAAGCCTAATGGGCCTTTTCTCCCTTCCGAACGCTCCGTCTTCAAAACTGTCATAACAAGAAACTTTACGTCGTTCCCGCCTCCATTCTCTCTGAAGAGCCGCCCCGGAGAGAAACAAACATTAACGAACAAAAACAAAAACAGTAAGAAAGGCTGGCAGTTGGTGTAAACTCTCTTAACTTACGCGCTCATCGCAGCGGACATTTCCTTCCGCCCTCTGGAATCGAGCAAAAAAAGTTGGCCAACGGACTGCGCTCCGAGCTCTGGTATCTCGATTTGCGTTGCGCGATCGAGGAATTTCCAGGTTTTTGTGACGCCGTTCCTGCTTCTCCGCGGGGCGATCAAAATGATAAGGCAGGAGGAACATTCTAGAGGACTCTTGTGGAATTCCATCAGTGCGATAGCAGGCGTTGCTATTTGAACTCAAGCGTCAAGTGGCGCTGACGCTAACAATCCGCAGCTCTTCACTATCTCTCGGTAGTTTTCTTGGTTCGACTCAATCCAGCAGTGGCTTAATGACTGCCTTTTGTGGTAATATGTTATCAAACTTCAACACAACAGTTGATGTGTTCTGTCTTGATTGCAAGAAGCTCTCATCTGAGCCCTGAAGTTGGGTATGGTAGAGCCGCTTGTAAGTGTTGGGGAATATGGCTGAACATTGCTGCCGTATACATTGCGCTTATATCTACGCCAGTCAAAGTGACAATCATATAATACTCAATAAAGATTCTTCAGACCATAGATCAAAAAGGAGCAGAGACTTTAGTCACAAAACCACTGATAAAGTAAGATACAGGCTTTACTGGAAGTAGAGATTTTGCTTTTTGATTCATCTGGTAGACAAGATTTCTACCCAAGGAGCTGCACCAAACGCCAACCTTGCGCATAGCGCCATGGATATCAATCATGCTACATATCTGATTCCTAAATCTGTCGTAAAAATAGTCTTGAAGTTAAATAGTAACTTCAAGGGGGAGACTCCGCAAAAGAGTCCCATAGAAGAGAAAACAAAGAAAAACCATCTTAGTCTATAACCTTCTGCGCTGGTATCTATGAAGAAAGAAAATTCGTGACAGCATCATCAAAGAAAAAAAAAAAAAAAAAAAAAGGGATCCATCAATGGGTTCCCCAACCATCTCCCCGTTTGTCTGTTTGTATGCATGCCCAAGACACGCCAGCCGCGAAATAGGGTCATGAGAGTCAGCCCATCATTGCTGCATCCAAGAAAGGTCTCGACTTCAACAACACGCCATGCTGGCAAGCTTCGTTTGCACAATAGCTTCGCTTCAGTGCTAGTGAAGCTGCCAATCGGCCATCATCCGAAGTCCCCCAATGCATCAGCGCGAACGGTAGTTGAGATGCCCTTATTTCCGAGAGGCGCAAGTAGAGCATAATCTCCATCCACCGTTCCAAACCTCATATGCAAAGGTCTTGCTAGCGAGATTCAGGTCCCCGATTAGGCGGCGCCGGAAAAAGTCGAGTTTTCTTGTTGCTGACGCTTCATCGAGATGAAAGCCGTTGCGACCCTAATGACCCTAATCGCTTGGCGGAAGCAGCGTCAGGGGCAGAACAATTAGATCGCCCCGCTGTTGAGCGACCGCACACAAACAACAAAGGGAAGAATTGGTGTAGTTTTTGAAAGAAAAAATGGTGAGGGAGAAGCGAGGACAGAAAGATGTAAGTGACGCTCTTTGCACCACGATAGAGCCACATATAGCATGAAGGAACCTCCTTCACACCATAGTGAAAAAAGAGACGTCAATAGGCATAAGGGCCGAAAGAAAAAAAAGGTCATTGCCCATTAAGGATGTCGTGAGTGTGAAAGAATCCGTGATGGTGTTTTTGGTGGGAAACGGCCATTGGGTTTCCGTGAGCTTGTTGTAATGATGAAGGCGCCAGGGTTATGGCGCGTGTGGTAGAGATATCAGAATCATGCCCGAGCGTGGTCCCAGTACCGCTTGCGAGCCTTGACAGCCGTGTTGTTGCCTTGGAAGCGGTGCTGGAAAAAGTTGAAGACGGCAAACTCATCACGGGTCATAACGTATGCGTCGGGCTGTGCTTCAACCTTTCCCCAGATCTGGGACAGAGCCAAGTCCAGGATCTTGCTGACAGTTGGGTCCGAAGCACCATCTGGGCTCTCCCGGGCGATCTCCAGAGCCTGGGCAACGGCGGCATCCTGCTGGGCCTGGTGTTGCTGAGCAGCCGCCGCCCTGGAGGCGTGATAGTGGCGGCTACTCATGCTGGCATAGCCGAGCGAAGGGTCAGGCTGGCGATGCGGCATGGGGCGGATGGTTGGCGAATGCTTGAGATGTTGCTGGTATTGGGTTGTGGAGGGATGGACTGACAGCATCGTACTGGAAGGATGAGCAGCGGCGGTAGGGGCTGTGGGCATATATAGTCGAAGGCGTGGGAGTACGAGCAACTTGGAGGAGCCGTACTTCACGTCAGTGACCGGGGTCTGGCCAGGCTATATAACGCAGCTGCAGCGTGTAAATAGCGGGTGTTCCACTAGCAGGACGGGGACACAGACGGGACGGGTGTCTTGCGAGTCGTGGTCGTGGAGGGATTGTCGATGAAGTCTAGGGCGGGAGTGTCGATGGACGATCAGGCTCTGGGCCAGGAAGGGGGATCCTTGTTTGCGAGGACACACTCCCAGTTGGCGTTGACGGCTTGGCGTACGGACCGTGTGTGGGGGCCAAGGAGCGGGTGTGGGCTTGAGTTGTTGTCGTGCGTCGTTGGTGTCTCTGGTCTGTGCGCTGCTGCAGGCGTGTCCCAAGAGGGGGTTCGCAGCGAGATGCAGCGGCTGTTCTGGGCAATCGGACTTATCGAGACAGGGGGGTCCCTTGTCGTTGGCGAGGGCAGCTCGAGGCCAGGCGTGAGTCGAGCAAGCAGTCGAAGCAGGTCGAGGAAAGGGGGGCTTCAACGTTTAGGACGTATCAGAAAAGAACCGGAGAGTTGTCTGTGGTCAAATCAGAACATTCCGGGGGATGCGTGTTGAGGTTCGAGGTTGGTGGTTGAAATGAAACTCGAGATGCGATATCCAAGGATCCAGACGAGGTGTTGACGGTCTCTACTTATACTTGATGACAGATACTCCGCTGAGACATAAGGTATAGTAGACACGAACCGGTCACCGGTCACCATGGAGAGCAAAACAACGTTCGCGCGTCACCTCGAAGCTTCGACTAGCGTCGAGCAAGAACCAAAAGGCAAATGGCGCAAAAGAACAACAAGAAAAAAGTTTTTAGAGTCGCAACCACAGCCGGAGCTGAGATGCTGTTGCCCGATCGAGCATGTCTGCTAATTAGCCCCCAGCATGCCCGTCCCGCGCGGTGTCAGTTTGCCGCCCCCAGCCTTGATACTAAAACGCCTCCGGAGCAAGAAGAGCGAAGCAGGTAAATGCGCGTGGCAGAACAATAACGCAAGAGAGTGACGAGCGCTTGGTCATCAAGCTGGGCCCGAGGCTCCGGGACACGACTCCAATGGCGACAAAGTCTAAGATACGAAGTATGGGGTACAACGCGGAAGTGCAGTGATTGGCTCTTGGTGGGTGACAAGCGAGGCGTCGAGTCGCAGCCGCGAGAATCGGAATCAGAATCAGAATCAGAAAGCCTCGAGCGAGCCCCGGCACTAGTTGGCAGTGTTTGTTAGCCACGTCGGAGGAGAGGGTATGGGTACGAGCAGAAAGTCTAAATGCAGCGGCAGGGTCGCTATACCAAGAACTATACTGTATTACGAAGGTATGGACGTCGACTCGACTCGACACCGAGCCCACAATAAGAGCCCACAAATACAGTGTCAGTGCATATTGTAGTACTAGTACTAGCATCGTCCGTACTATATGCGAGGACAGCTCGATAGTTGGGGCTAATTTAGATCTGAGTTTTTTTAAGTTGATGCGATCTGAGCATCCATGGACTTGACTCTCCGGCCAGCCAGCCAGACTGACGCCCTTGCCCTTTCGCTGGCATGCGTGGACGGAGTAGTATTACTATATTCGGACGCCCACGCACATACTTTACGCAGCAGTGAGGTGAGTGACTCGAGACACGACTATATAGTTTGAGGCCCAAAGTCAGATTCGCCGCTGCCTTGTTGGGTTCAATGTGAGTTTTGCCTGCCCAGGGTCCTGCCTACTAGACAATTTCTGGGACTGTTTACAATCATAAGGTAGGCTATTTGAACAGCAATGGACACCTCATTGAGCGTAAACCGTGCTCCACCAACGCGCGATTGCCTCTTTTGTTAGCGTTTGGCTCCAATGACTCGGTGGCTGCCCTTCAGTCCCTGATGGGAGGAGCGACTTCACGTTGTTGGTGTCGCTCTCCTGCATGGAATCCTGTTCGCTACTTCCCCCAGGATGCGTGCCTTGGCAGCCTTAAACGATATTCCGTCCAGGAAGGAGTTGTCCAGTCCGGGCCGAAATCCTACGGGTTGGGCAAGGGATGGCCTCGCTGGTGGTGCTTGCACTGCATAAGAGGTCGAGTATCGGCTAATATTACTGCGCCAATCGACTGATATGTCCACTACAGGGAGGAAGGCCCGGAGCACTTGTGGACAAACTTCGTACACCGCTCTTGCTTCGGTATTTGGGGTGGCACCCAGGCGATCCGCCCTGTGCAGGTAAAACCATCGCGTGTGTGTGACTTACGTGTTGGTTGCGTTTGGAACTCTGCTGCTGTTACACCATCAATGACCAGCGACTCGCTCACAGGCTGGCAAATCTCGATTCAGAACAGGCAGGCAGCCGCCAGAAGCTTTCTGTTTCTCACACGACACTGCCTTAGAGGGGCCGCTAAGGGAGCCGCTGGCGGCCATCGGTGTGCCTCACTTACGTGTACATTCGGATCTTTTTGAAGCTTCTTTTCTACTAATTCCGCTATTATTCTATGTATTCTCTGCCAGCCAGTGCCTAAGGTAAGGTAGTATGCTAATGGCTTAGACTGACTGCCCAAAGCACCTCTTTCCTCCTGCTGGCAAGGCCTGTGTCTGCTCTGCTGGTCAAAGCACTTCCCCAGACGCATTGAAATAAACTTTCGCACCGCACAACCCTTGCCCAGGGCTTAGTGTCCACTCAGTCTGCAGAGTGGTCAAAGAACATCGCCCTGCTACGCTAGTGACGCACGTCATGCTATGGTCTGTTCGGCTAGGCGGGGTGCAAATTACATGCGCCTGCTTCTGCTTCTATGCGCCTTCCAAGTTTCTCCCACGTCCTGCTGGAGCCGATTGCCAAAACTAGTACTTTACGAATGACTTCGTTTGGATGCTTCCATGCTTTTGTCGAGTAATGCACGCGCGCCGCTCCTGTACCTAAAGAATACGAGCAATGCAGACTTGCATGGTGAAACACGCGATTATCTGGAGAGAAACCTCCAGGCCAGCCCAGCCCGAGGAATGTCCGCTCAGAGCTTTGGGCCTCGTTACCGCAGATACACTTTTTGCAGGATTCCATCGCACCTCGTCGCGTTCTCGACGCCGCAGGCGCCCTGTCACGCGCCGAGACTACCAGAGAAGGCCGGGATCCTGTACAATGGCAATGAGTGCTGCTGAGGTATTCAACAAAGTTTAGTGAGCCGATGTCAGGATGCTTCCTGCGGATCTCACCCCAAGGCTTGAGTGCCCGGTCCAGAACATCAGCCTCTTCCTTGCTTCCTTTCTTGTTTCTGTATGCATTTTTTCAGCTCTCCATCCTGCTTGATACCTGTGCTTTAGGGCTTTGCTTACGGTACGCGAGCTCCTATCAGTTGACTTAAGGTATCCAATGCCCTCTCTATTCCCATGTCCACAGACGCTCTCTTACGGGCCAAAAATACGGGCAGTGGAGAGAGGCTGCGACGCCGCCAGAAACGTGGAAGCCAGCCCCAGCGCCTCTTCACCTCCGCAAAAGGCCACAATAGCAGCACATGGCCAGAGGATGGCAATTACGGCCTCTTGTCGCATTCAGCGAATAGCAGCGGTGCTCGGGCCAAGGGGCCGGCATTCGGACGCCTCGCTGAGCCAGCGACCTGCACTTGCCCCCAGCCAGTAAGGACGGCCTGCTGCCAAAAAGTCTAAATTTTGGGGGGCCTTGATTCAAAACCACCACATTGATTGTCTCTGCGCCGCATTTTCTTCCTTGCTACCGTGCGCCTGCATTAGCAACTCGGCCACGAAAACAACAAAGGATCGTGGTCTCTTTCTACTGGCTGCTTGCCTTGGCTAGTAAGTGCGAGCATGGATCAACTTGCAGGGCCTCCCGTCTGCTAGCCCGCACACTGGCGCCTTCGATATGCGTGTCTGGGATCTGTTGTCGAAATCGCACACGCAGCAGTCTCTCTCTCGCCCAGCATCCGGTGACAGTCGGTGTAAGTCGGTGTCAGCCCACCTGCCCTAGCTTGCCCTGACCGACCGTCTCCGACTGATATCTCTGACTTGTTCTATATGTACGGAGCCCAGAATGTCGAGTCATGCTGGTGATGCTCATCTGAATATACTCCGTATTGTCCGGACAATGCTAATCAACTTTGATCAACTTAGAAACTGGAGGCAGCCTTGTTTTACAAGAAGATCCAAGTGTTACGACCAATAACGAACACAGATGCGGACGCTCCAGACGCTCTTCATGGCTTCGTGTGCCCGCCTGTGCTCTCTGGGTGGACCACACTGTTGCGGCTGCTCCCCGCGATGGACGTTGGAGGCATCAACAGCTGCTTCGCGCACGCGCTAAGAATGAATAACGACACAATGTCTCTTGATTGACGTTGATCTGTCTGCGGCCCCCCACCTTTGCAGATTCTTGTGGGCCAGATTCGATGCCGCGCTTCGTACATGGATGACGCCGAGACCAAGACACAACTTGCCTATTAGGGACGCATGTGCAAGAACGTATTCGTGCGTTAGAAGCCATGGCCTAGGCAAAGCTTGTGTCGGAATCACTTCCTCGAAGCAGATTTTCTTTCTCGTTGCGCCTTCTCCGAAGAGACCATCACAGACGTGCAGCAGTTAGGTTGGGAGGGGTGAAATTGGGGTTAGCACAATGGATCAACATGGCGCCATTCCGCCTAACGGAAGTCGAGACGCCGCGAACATGAGAATAAGAATGTCACTCCAACGGGTCTTAGAGGCCGCTGTCAGGTTACACATCGCCTTGATTTTGTTTACCGCTACTCGGTGCCGTTGCGGAATGGGGCCTTGGCGACCCTCGAGCTTGAAGCAGAACACTTGAGTTCCAACACTTGGACACAGTTGAATAGACGCCCTTCAGCACTCCACCCCGTGGTGCGCCCAGGAAGTTCACACGCATCGTGAGATCGTGTCAATGCTCTCACAATCGCCAACTTAACCAGGCCGTCCTATTGGCGGGCATTTGCTGGAACTCGTCGTCTCCACAGGTTTGGAGGACGTGAGAAAGAATGATGCTGCCGGCGGGCATGCCGGTGCAACGACTCATGCTGCAGCAGTGCGATGATCAACTGCACGCTGCAACAAGAAAGTGTATTCTTGTGTGCCGTCTTCTCGCTCACACCAAAACGGGGCTCACACAGGCAAGCCGCAACCTGGAACGCCGCCAACCACACACAGGACAAGGCAACATGTATCGTGCATATGCTCGTGCATGCAGTGCCCATGCAGTGTCCATGCAGTGCCCACGCAGTGCCATGCACCATACGGAGAGCACCTTCACCTGGCCTGCAACTCCACGCTGGTTCCCACGCTGGTCCCAACGGATGCTTCCAATGGCGGGAAAGGTAGCGGCGCTAGACCGGCGACGCATGTCAGAACCGAACCATGGCCGGCGTCCAAAGGAATTCCCGCCCAGCTCCCCCATATTCAGGAGGCCCCGCCGAGACCCGGAAACCGAGTTTCTGGGAAGACGGGTTGTGTGTTGTCTCTTGGGTTTCATCATGTCGCCCGATTCATATCGGTCTTGGTACCTCATCGAGCGCCTGCCATCAAGGAGTTCGAGCGTTTCGAGGCAGCTGATACGACTACTCTCCACCAAGGCACGGCACGAAGTTGTGTGGCTACACAAAAACGACCTGTTTCTTACACGGGGCTCGGATGGCGCTTTGATGCATGATACGGCACACACTTAATGCCAAGAACGCTGCCGTGCCGCACATCGCTGCATGCTGCAAGCACGGAAATACCCAGACGACCAGACTCGCATTTCACCTCAATCACACACTAAGGCAAGCGCAGATCTTCTAGCATCAAGTACCTACGCCGCTTCGAGAAGGGAGAGTGGTACTTTTTTGCCAGGTTTGGATGCAATGCACGAGCAAATAGTTTGGGCTGCTCTGCCCAGTCGCCTTGCAGAATACGTTGGTGTGGGGTGAGAGACATATGCGCAAACATGCACTTCTATGCGAGAGAAAGCGAAACAATACTCACGCCCCTTTCCAACGACTCCGTCTGGTCGCTCAAACAAGGGAGCCGCATCCTTCTCCAACGAAGAATGGGGGTTTCAACACAAGGAGCCCAAGTATGGAGGTTCAAAAAGTTCCTGTGTGATGGACAAAGTGCCCCGAAATGCGGCCCGTGTCGTGGGATTTTGACATGCAAACACCACACCAAATCACTCTCCGTTCCACGCCGAGCCAGGATGGGCAATATACGACCCACAACTCTATGGGAAGAGACGCGACCCTTTGGACGGTTCCCTCGAATCCCTTTGTCTCATCCGGACTTTTTCTTGTCTTGCTACGCCTTGACTGGACGTGGGCGCCAAACTCGGTTGCCCTGATTTCTCAATGGTCTAGTATCTGTATTGATCTAAGGAAAGCCTCCCCAAACATGGGTGCTCGCGGGTTGGCCCTACTGGCTCTGCCGCAGCTGCCGCATTTATTGCTGCAACTAACGACACGTATCTAGTACCTATCTGGACGAAGCTTCGGGAGATCGAGATGGTCGAGAATGAACGGCTGCCACCGACCGACACCCCTGGCTCCGGGAATGAGAACAGCATGAGCTTGTGCGTGTGATTTGCGAGTTAAAGCACACGGTCGTGCAAGCAGTGATACATCCCACAGATGCTCCTGGCGGTACGAGTAGCGGTAGCATTCAAAAGTACTGCCGGGCCTGCAGCATGCAGCAAGCAGGCGGCTCTTTGTGTCTCGGTCAGCTATTCCGGATGCAGTTTTGCCTACATATGAGGCCTCGGCAAATCCTCCATTACCGCCCGCATATGCAATGCGATGCCGCTCTCGTCCGCACATCACCCACGCGAGCATGCGGTCCTCGTCCCCGGGAAGCCAATAGGCCGAAGAGGAGGGGCCCTGTCGCGCCTCCATCACCTTGGGCATTGACGTCTTATTTCCCCAGCACACAATGTCACTACGAAGTATGTTCGCTATTCTTACTCAATGCTCGATACTCTCATGCCTGTCTAGGCTAGGCAATTGAGTCAGTCAGGGCAGCTCGGTCTGCACGAGGAGAAGAGCCGTTCACGCTGCCGAACAAAGTTTGATTGCACGCTGGATCGACACGCCAATTGGCAAGCAGCACGTTGTTCCTGCTCCGTCATTCAGGCCTCCATCCGTCATCTCAGATTGCCCTGACAAAAGCCATCACCATCATGGCTCCAGCTAGAACAGGGCAGCAATGGCCCCCAAGCCAGACTGCTCCGTTTCCGGCCTAGGCTGCCCCAAGGCGTGAGACGGCCGCACGCCAGAATGTTCCGGCTCCACCACGCCGGGGCTCCCTGAAAACTCTATTTAATGGGTTTGTGGGCTTTTGGCCAGGGGGAGAGGGAGGTCGTGAGTGACCCCGATATAGCGGCAACAACGTGGCTCCAGTTACGCAGAGCGTGGCAGGGAAGAGGAGAGGGACCGGCCCTTCCATTCTCGCGGCCCTATGGCTACGGTCTGTTTGCTTGCAGTTATTGCTGCTGTGCAGCTTCGGGGCTAATCGGCTAAGCTGCAAAAAGGGGACGCACAAGCGAGCCGAGGCCCCTGTTTTGCTTCATAACCCATGTGAGTCGTCGCCTTCTTTTCCCGCCTTGCGATGGCCAAACCAGCTCGGAGGCCGCTCCGCATAATTGCCCGGGACCGTGTTGTCGCGTCTAGCTCTTCACTTCATGAGGTTGGCATTAGGAGAATTGCAACTCGTCACATTCGTGTGTTGGCAGCAAAGACGAGGCGACTAGGCAGCTTCCGCTGTGATCCGTGCTGCTTATTGAAGTCATCACAACGTGGCATGTGGGTTTCAAGCACACACACACCCAAAGCAGCATGTCACTCCTCAGACACTTTACGGGGAAATCGCATCATCGCCAACGGAATCACAATCACCATGACATTGACCAGCACTCGGCCATCTTCCAATACCTCGAACTCGCTATTGCTACCGCTCCTATGGCTACCTTTCCCTACCCTCCCCTACCATGCAGTCTCCACGCATTAGCCGTCGGTCTCCAGACTCCATCGTCCTTCCCTGCTTCACTAAGACGCACCCAGAAAGCCAATTCTGCAGTCGGCGATTACAAATGACGCCTCTTCATTTCAAAATTTTCACTGGCCTTTTCTGTTCCACAATGCAAAGAAAGCTATTAGCCGTCTTTTCCGCTTTGTCCATGGTTGCCCCGAGTAATAGGAGTAGCACTGATTTCTACTCTACAGTGTGCTTCATCTTTCTTGTTTGTTTCTCTCGTTTGCAAAGACCCCGTTCTTTTGCGAAGTCCCCGTGAGAAGAACGGAAATTCCAAGATTCCCGAATTGGCACTCCTCCTTCCTGATCGCGCGACTCATGTCTCAAACCTAGAATTTGTTCTAGAAGGCTGGCTTGCAAATTACGGCTTGGTTCCTCGTCTGGTGACGCCTCTTTGGCCCCCAAACGGCCCGGATTACTTCATTGCTTCGTCGGCCCCAGCTTTGGCCGCTTGTCAAGATGGTCTGAAAGCCTAAATAGCACGGTTTAGAGCGCACGAGGCGTTTTCGGTCTTCTACTTTCTCATTTCGACTGCTTGGCCCACCCCCTAGTGGGGGAGAAGATGTCTGTTCAGTTGCTATGGCTCTCTATCGATCCAGCTTGCACTCCCTATGGGAGTATGTCCGACGCAGACACTCCCCTCATGACTTTGAAGGGAAGTTGTCGACACAAAAGCTGTTGACTCAGAGCTGTGTTTCGCCAAAAGATGCCCAAGCACTGCTGTTCTGCTTGTGCTTTGAGCGCATTTCTGTCGGCCCGAGAACTGCCTTTGTCTCTCATAACTTGAAGTTGTGTGCAGCAGGAATCGAGAAGTGAACTGACATGGAGCACGGAGACTTTTCGGCTTTCTTAGAAGAAACACTCGAAGCATGCACTCCTCGGAGGTCGCCAGACCCTCTGCGACCTCGGCACGAATATCCGGTTTATGCAAGTTGAAATTTCTGTTCTGGAGATTCCTCGTTTGCCTTGTTTGTTAAACGCAACTTATGACATGTGTTCACTTACCAGATTTCACTCTGCACTTTCCCCCATTTTCTCGACTTACCCACGCTCCAGTTCGATTCCGAGCCGCTGGGACGGGACGGCGATTCTTTCTCTTTTCGTACGGGGAGTTTGCTATGTATCCCTTGCTTCCTTGTCCTCTTTTCCACTCTTGGGAATTTTCCCCATTTCTCTCCTTTTTATTCGCCGATGACGGTCTTTACTTCTCCTGGTATTGGTGAGTGTCCGCTCAAAGGCAATTCGCGAACTAGTCCAGCGGTAATTCCTTTCGGGAATTCTTGCCTCGTTGGAAGGAGAAGAAAGAAGTGACAAGAATTGGTGGCCCCTTTTTCGGCGTCGGCTTTTGTGTTCTGCTGTCAACGAATCTGGCGGCGTTTTTGTTTGCTTGTACGAGTATGTCTCCATCACATCCGCTACGGATGCATCTTGTTTACAAAGTTCTTCACGCCATGATACATGCTCCTTTCCTTTTCCGTTCTTCTGAGCTGTCAGACTTGGGATCTTGGGCATCAATCAACGGAGCGGCCGAATAGCCGTCAACAAGGGGAGGGGCTAGGTCTTACCAGTATGTCTTGTCTTGGGGCTTCGTTTTATTCCCATGGACATTGCCGGATATAGAGCTGGTGATGAGTATGGCCTGGTGGACTACTTACCTACCTAGGTACATTCTTGTCAGGGAGGCATCGACCAGGCGGGAAACTCATTGCGAGTTTGTGTATTTGTGGTTCTATCGCCGGAGAGAGAGTCTTCATGGCCCCCTTCTTTCTATGCTTTTCCAGTTGCAGTTGGTCTCTGGCGAATGCCTCTCCAGTTCTAATTTGCCTGCCTGGCACGGCCCATTCCCAATGGTCTATAGTACTTAACTTCTTACATGCATCATGATCATGTACGCCCTGCCTGCATGTGCCTTCGCTGCAGAGCCCTTCTCCACCACACATTCCCCTCATCCTTTCCCCCGTTAAACAAACATTGATAATGGTATTACAAAATATCATAAAAATAGCCGGGACATGTGAAAAAAAAGAGCATACTACTTACACGCGGATCGGGGAGGAAAAGGGAATATCCCGGCTCGTTTTTACGAGGTGTTGAGATTTGTCTCATGAGCTTTTCCTCATGATCGTGGGGTCCGTTTTCCAATGTTCCAGCCCCAGCCCCGGAGGACCTTGACCACCTTGGGGGTGACGGCCGCGGTCAGGGGCACCCTGACGAAGATGAAGCTCTTGTGGATGGCGTACGCGAGGGCTAGCTGGGTTGCCAGGCCTGTTAAAGAAGAGAAGGGAAGAGTGATTAGCCTTTCTGTATTTCTCCAGATCACATATCACATCATACTAGTATGTCCCGTTGTTTCGCAGGCTACACTTTTCTCGAAAAGAGCAAGGCCACGCCATGACGTGGAGACTTTGCGAGAAAAACACAAAATTTCTTCTCTTCCCAACCAGCGTCGTGCCATTTGGCGGTAGTAGGGTCATTCTTTTTTTCGGTGTGCAAAATGAAGGGGGCGGGGAGGAGGTTTGTTGGGGAGGCGGTTCAAACTTACTGGCTTCCTCCTTGTTGCGCTCCTGGGCCTTTTCGACCCCCCAGCCGACCATTTCGACCTTGTCGCTGATGTCGTTGTTGCCCAGGCGCTGCTCCTCCTCTTTCTTAAGGGACTGTCGCCATTCGTTCCATCGCGTGCGGACGGATTCGGGGATGACCTTTGCGACTGCCGATACGACGAAGTGCTCGACTTGGCCTGTTTGTTTTCCGCCCCATCCTCGTATTAGCATTGCGAACAACGAGAGATAGCAGCTCAAGCTGAAGAAGTGACAGTAAGGGGAAACTTTCGTACCTATCCTCTCCGTCCCGACGATCCTCACCAGCAGGAAGCAGAACGGAAAGTCGAGGACGCTGAGCGCAAAGTACACGCCGACGGCCGACCATCCGTATTCCCTGGACAGCTTCTTGAAGCGGCCGCTCAGCGAGAGGTTCTCCTCCTTTGCTGCGCCCTGCGCGGCGCTGCGCCTCCACGCCGAGAAGAAGAAGCTCCGTCTTTGCGCAGCTCCTCTGGCGAAGCTCTCAGCTGTCCGGGCGCCGTGTCGCGTGGCTCCTCCTGCCCTCCAGGGCTGGGTCGTCGCATGTAATCTTGCTGTCCATGATGCGATGCTGCTGCTGCTGCTGATCGTCGTCTGGGGTGTTGCGCCTGGCTGGGCCGAGAAGAGTCTTGTCCAGAGGTCTTTGAATGGGGTGCCGCCGTATTGCGCGGATGCGCTTTTGGCGGGTATCGCCCGGAATTGAAACGTCGTTCGGAACATTGCGTATTATGCTTTTTTGCCCTCGTTTTTTTCCCCTCCTCTGTTTGCACCGATATAGCTCTTCTGGTATTTGTAGCTCCGTCCGTGGAAGAAGGGACAAGGCAACAATGGGACAAAAAGGTAACAAAGTGGCGGGAATTCGCGGCGAAGCTCGTAGAAGGGAATCGCCGGTGAGATATGGAGATAGCGGAGCCTCGGAGCTCGCAGAGTCCGTACCGGCAGCGACGTTGGTGTTATGCCGCAAGGTGAAAAAAGTGACAGCTTCCAATTGCAATTGGATTGTTTTTTCCAGATTGCAGATACAGTGAAGCAGAGGACGGTTAATCGTACAGCTAAGCAAGCTCCCTTTTGCGGTGCTAAGCAAGAGAGAAGCTCGGTTTGTTGGGGCCGGTGGGGTGATCAAGGCGACGAAGCTGGAACTTTTTTTTTGCTCTTTTTTTTTTCTCTCTCTGTCTCTGCTAGGGCTGTACCGACTTGCTTCTATTTTGGCACCGTCAGGTCACGATGATGTAAAAAACGGCTCTCCCCGATCCCGGTCCATCGTGGGATCTGGGCAGGGATTGCAAAAAGGCGCGCTAACAGCAGCAGAGAGCATGTCACGTGCTGTTGACGACATTGAAGATGCAGAGCTGGGAGGACTGAAGATGTCAACAGACAACGGAGATACATATATTTATCTACTTTTTCAGATGATTCTGGAGATGATAGCTTTCCCTTGCCATGTTTGCAATTGTCTGATATTATGGGTTTATAAGGTCGGAACACATGGATGCTGAGAGTGTTGATGTTGTGTCATGTACACAAGCTTAGCAGCTTAGAAGATGACAGGAGGAAGGGGTCGAGAAAGGTTTATCATCTTTTCTCAGGCATAAAAAGCAAAATATCTTCCTCACTTATTATATTGTATCTTCCGGTGAGTTTCAATGCAGAATCCTGCCGCTGGCAGCGCCCGTCGTTGACCTGGCGCCATAGCTTGCCCGTGTTTCGAGACATGATATCGGACACTTGCCAAGATATCTCACTATGCCATAGCTGCAAGGCTTTTGATGCAAACTCCTATGTTATGAGCTTTGCTTGGCATAGAGCAAATAAGTTATATCTTGATCAACAGAAACGGGGTACATATGGCATCTAACCGCCCGTGATGCTGAGCTCCCTCTCAGAACCATTCGTGAGCTCAAGCCCAGCATCGCGAAGTTGGAAGCGAATCAAAGCTTGTATAAACTCGCTTCTCTCGTACTCGTATTGGCTACTAGGTAATTCTAGCCGAATCAAATGTTCGTCTGTAGCAGTGAATCAGGCTGGGAACAATGGCAGCACGTGGCTCCTTCCGCTCAGGGGCATTGTCTCCCCTGAGCAGCTGTTCGTCACCTGCCAAGTCGCCAGCATCAGGCCTGTCACTCCCCAAATGCCACTGAAGAAGAGCTGAGCTCTGCTGCACTCCAGGCCACAAAGGTGCATGCCTTATAACTTTCTTTTTCTCTCCACCGACTTCGGCTTTTCTTCCCTTCTCTTCCTCTTCTTCCTCTGCACCAAATCATGGGCTCCTAATACCACCGCCCTGCCCTCTCTCAAGCTGCACTGCTTCCCTCTCGCACTTGAGCTCTTCCTTTCCGGTAAACCAAGTCCCTCGCTTATTCTCGCCTCTGGGACATGAACTCCCCCAGATTCCGCGCCGATCACCCAGACCGTATGTATGATCCTGGTGGCCGGCCTTAGGCATCACTGGAGTTTCATCTCTCGCGCAGATCTGGCTGCGTGACTTGTCCTCGGCCATCGAATACTCACCTGACCGACGAGAATATACTGGCCGTCAATCACGCCATTCACCATATTTCCCCCCCATTCCACTCGTTTACTGACTGACTCCGATTCACTCGTTTATTTCCTTCCGTCGTTCTTTTCGTCACTCATTTTCCGTTGGTCGTGGTTGTATGTCTCATCGTCTTCAGTTCACTTGCTCATTCACCCCCAATCTTTTTTTTTTTTTTTTTTTTTTTTTTTTTTTTTTTTTGTCGTTTTCAGGACGACTTCGCCTCGAGATGCCACCTCCGCCTCGTACCTACGGGAAGAAAAGGAGCTTCTTTGGATCTCTGGGCTCCCGACACCGCTCCAGGGCCTCGACTGATTCTCTGCCGGCCAAGAACCCGGGTATGTCATCCGTCTCTGTCCAATCTTGTAAAGACAAAGCTAACTCTGCACTGATAGATCATGGTTCACCATGCGTGAATACCTCCTACGACACCGTGAAGCACAGCACCAGGTCGCAGAAGAATGTCCAAGCGGCCAGCATTGATGATATTGCGAGCGCCTTACTCGATGACAGCGACTCAGAGATGCCAGCAGAAGAAGAGGCCATGCAACAGTCAGAGAGTGGCATTCTCGACTCCCCAACTTCTACTGCTTTTGCTTCTGCAGCCCAAGTAGGAGAACAGCGCACCTCTTCTTATTCGCCGAGCACTTCGAAGGAACGAACAACTAGCAACAGCAGAGGCTACCGGCCAGGCGCTCCTCGAGTACAGAAGACATCGCCCAACAATTTTACGAAACCGTCCAGGCCTCGTGGCAACTCAACCGCGTCTCCCAAGCGCAAAGACTATAACTTGATCCGCCCTCTCGCAGATCCCGCGAAAAAGACTACCAATCGTTCCTCATATATCGTCTTGAAAGACTCGGAAACGGTTTGCCTTCTTCCCCATAACGTCATGGACGGAGCTCCGGGAATCCTCGTACAAGGCGACAAGGCCAGCCAAGGCTGCGCTGTCCCGGCGAGTGCCGATGAGATTCAGGAGAAGGTGTGTGCCATGTTGGCTGCAACCGATGCTTTGAAGCCGTCGCCTTCTCAGTCTCAGCCAAAGAAGTCGCCCGCCTCCAAAGTGAATCGCATGACGCCTTCACGAATGCTGGCCAAGGTGTCAAGTGCGTGGGACAGATGGCAGGTGAAATCGTCCAACACAGCAGCAGCAGCAAAACCGCGTGCCAAGCTCACGAAGCAGCCTATTCGTGATGACCCCAACGGTCCTTTGACTTCCCACCCGGTGTTTCACACGCCGCCTGTCCGAAGATCCTCTTTCATTGACACCATTGAGATACGTCTCAACGAAGGAGACAACCTCAATAGAAGAAAGGTGCAGCAAATGGTGGGGGGTCATGTAGCTCGCAAGCCTGTTGCCAATGACGGAAAGGCCCTCAGGAGTGGCCGATCCATGGACGAGGACCCTTTCGCTGAGCCTGCCCCTTATCTTCGTCCAGGTGTGGTTGAGAATCGCGCAACGATGAAACTCATGCTTGGACCCAGTGTATCTTCTCTCCTCATCATTGACCCCTTTGAAGCCGAAAAGGGGTTCGAGAGTAATCTCGAAGATAGGATTTTGAGCTCTTCCCCTGTCTGTGCATCAACACCCCGAATCCATCTTCACAGGGTTCAGACCCCGACAGACGGGGTCAATGTCGACGAGCATTGCTCGAAAGGGCCGACGCAAATGAGCCTCGAAAGGATGACCACTGACTCCGAATACTCATCTCAAGAGGCGGGGTCCTTCAGAAAAGCCGCAGATCAGGAGGTGCAGCTGAGGCGATTGCCGAATACTGATCGCATTGCCGTCGGGTTTCTGCGAGACGCGCCATCCTTGGATGCTTGCCATGTCAAATGGTCAAAGAAGCACCCATCGCCGAGCAAGAGAGATCTGGAAGAGCTCGAAATAGCCTTTCGATGTTATAGTGAGCTTAAGCGACGCGGAATTGGTGAAGAAGCAGATGAGCTCGCGGCACACTATACGCCCTCGGCTCGATATCTGTCCCCGCGAGACACGAATAGGCTGATGAGGACGCGTGAAGAGGATGCCAAGTCCGTGCCTGCCTGTGAAGCCCAGTCACCGGCCAGGTCCCACATGCGACGCCCAACTGACGAAGTGCGACGCGGTCAGCATATTCGCCTTGCTCCCATCTACCGGCCAGCGGTCCCGCACTCTGACGAGATTGATGAGCTGCAGTAACGCTCGAGTCGAGAGGCATCTATGATGGAGATGGTGAACAGATTGGAGTCGCTATATGCACCAACAAAATGGAAAAACTACATGAACAAAAGGTCAAAAGGGTAATGGGTGGGTTGGTAAGGAAGGGAACGGAATGGAAAGGACCTGAAAATGCGAAAGGGGAAAAAATGGGATAATAACTGGGTGCTTCCAGAGTGGTTTCTACACATGGGCTCACCTGGAAACTCTTGCCTTCGAATGGTGCTCGCACACGAGCCCACATCTACAGTTGGCTTTGACAGAGTATAATACATCGGAGTTACGAGGAAATAGTCGGCAGGAATTTGATGCTCTTAGAGATATCAAGATAATAGTTCAATAGGTAGATATTATTAGATTAAGCAAAATGAGTGTGAGACTTTGCAATTGCCGTTTCTATAGGGTATCATTGGTGACGTGGTATCGTTCTGCGTCATCATCTCGTCGTGGTGTAAGAAGGTGAAGGAGCCATCATCCATGAATTACAAAAAGCGTCTGCGGTGCGATCCACGACCGTCGGTGCCACGCATTCTGCGAGTTCCAGCAGCCTAGATTTGCAATTTGATGTCAGCCCATCGAGTCCTTCACGTCCCATGTAATAGTGGTAAGGAAGTGGAATCATACCTTTACGCCAGGACGACGAGTCAAGCTTCCCTTGAGCCTCATGATGGCACCGCTGACCTTGTCCTTGAGGGTGGGCTTGCGCTGCTGGTGGTGCACGACGCCGACGCGGGGCTGTCTCCGGGAGAAGATGCTGCGGCGGTAGGGCCTTGCGGTGGTGGTTGTTGTGGTGGTTGTTGCGTGGTGTCTTCTGCGGGTTCCGAAGGGCATTTTGATGGTTGTTGTTGTTGGGTTGCGTATAACTTTTTGTCTGTTTGGCAGGTTTTGTTTATTTAGGGCGGAAGAATTGGTGGATATCTGTATGAATGTGTATTGTATAAGAGATGGAGTGGGATGAAAGGG
This sequence comes from Trichoderma citrinoviride, assembly GCF_003025115.1. NCBI lineage: Eukaryota > Fungi > Ascomycota > Sordariomycetes > Hypocreales > Hypocreaceae > Trichoderma > Trichoderma citrinoviride. The sequence goes on along the minus strand of NW_020194712.1, from coordinate 893,297 downwards.
GGATATATATAGGTAGATTAAGTCTGGAGATGGAAGATGGAAACTGGATGTATGTATATGATGATGCAAGTGAGATGGGTTGCGTGTGATACCCTGCAGGTCAAGAGCATGACGATCACAACGTAATTTACCCTCCCTCCCAATAAAAATCAGGCTTCTCGGAAGTCCGTATCTAGAATCCTGATGGTGTCAATAGAAAATCTGATGCCTTGTTGTACGGCTATGCATTATAACGACTAGTAATTGGTACAACCCAATAAACCGGGCAATCAATTTATAGAGTTGGGCTCAAGGTTTAAAGAGCCGTCATTTTACGTCACTTGCAGCAAGCTTGTTTGGTCGTGGTTCAATTAGAACTGCCCGGATTGTCTTGGACCCTGTGGCTTGAGACGTCATGTGTGGCGGTTGGTGGAGGGTGGGTGTGGCTGGTAGTGCGTCACTGATAGGCCCGTCATCGAGATCCGGCAACTTCATCTTGGCATTGTTCCTTTGTTCAACACGATAATCCACAGGTTTCAAGATTGTCGCAGGTCTTTGAGAGTAGTCTAGTTATCTAGGCGGAAACAAATCTACATGTTCAACATAGTCGCTCCCTTGGTCACGCCTTTTTCCAATCCGTCTTCTTGTCCACTAAGTTGTCACATATCCCTTCTGCGTCTATGGTATCACAAACAACAATGCAAAACGCATTGACAACTGCCACTTCTTCTCTTACAGTTGCATATGCAAAGAATCAAGAACGAATGTTCTTCTTGATGGTAACGAGATCTTCCTCGGAGATTCCCAACCCTTTGGTGATGTAGCCGTCCCAGCCGCCAAACTTCTCCTCAAGGCCCTCGAGAAAGGCGGTCCAATACTGCGGTCGAAGCTCAACGAGGTTGTAGAATCCAGGGGTTTCCATGTCGGTGGTGCCGACACTGGCCAAGGCAAACTTTAAGAGCTTGTCACGAGCAACTTCAGTGCCGACACGCGAGAGCATATAGTCACGAATGGCATCGTCGGTGGCCGTGCCAGCGAGGTGGTGAAGGAGACCAGCGAGGACCCCAGTGCGGTCACGCCCGGCTGGTTCATAGTGTTAGTCAAACGGGAGCAATGAAAGGCCAAGGCGAGTCGCCCACCTGTGCAATGAAAGAGAAACGGCTCTGTAGGCTTGTCCCTGATGTGCTCCAGCACCGCCTTGTAAGTCGGCGCATAGGTCAGAGCAACGGCCATGTACTGGTCCTTCCAAGCGGCGCTGCCGTCTCCCTTGGCGAAGTCGGCCAAGCTCGGTGTCTTGTACTCTTGAGACCCAGGGAACCAGACATTCTCGACGCCCTCAATCTCAGGATCAGGGCCATGTTCTCGCTCAATCGGCTTGCGCAGGTCGAAGATGCGGCGCACGTTGCCCTTGATCCAGGCCACCGTATCGGGGTCCTGGCCGGCGTACTCGAGGGTGCCGCAGCGGAAGATGCGTCCGGGCGGGATCTTGCTGCCGGGCACGGCGCCGACGTCGCGGGCGTTGATGAGCGTCTTGGAGGGGATGAAGGGCGCATTGGAGAGGATAGGGAAGAGCTTCTCTGGCGCAATGGGCTCGCTGACGTGAGTGTGGAGGAGAGCGTCGAGCTCGGCTGTTGACGATGGAGTGGCCATGGCTGTGATTTTTGCTGGGTGTTGCTGAGGAGTTGTCAATAATGGCTCGGCCGTGATGTGGATTTCTGCCTCTTCCACGGCGGGATCTGTTTTGGTTCGCTGTATGCAAGAAGAAGAAAGAGGAGAAAAAGAAGAAGACACAGTTGAGTCGAAAGAGGGAAGAGTAGAAAGAAAGAAGAAGAGGAATACGAACTGTCTGGCGGTTGGTTGTTGGCCCAATCGGGATGGTTACGACAAAGGAAAGTCGCTAGCAAGCTGACGAATGCCGGAAAGCGCTTCGTACTTACGCTCTTTCCTATCCTAGGTAACAATGAAATGCCGACATCACATGGGGAAGGAATGAATTGATGCAGCGTTTGTCTCTTTCCTGCAGAATTTAGTAAGCAATTCTAACGTCACTTGACGCTCCAGCACGTGAATCATAGATTTCGACCTCTTTCAAGAAAACAAACATCTACCTTAACTCAACTATAACACAAAACATCAATATTCTCTTTGAGGTTGTTGCGGAATCCCGAGCGTAAACAACTCTCAAAAGGAGGGGTTCCTTGACAGATTGCCCCTCCTTTTCCTCGGCCGTCCATTCATTCTTCATTCACCCCGCCATTTATGCAATCTGCTAAGCCACGGTTCATGCTAGTGTCCGCATGGCCAGTTCCTGACCAGCAGCAAATGGAAACTTGGTCCAACAAATCGGGAATCGAATCCGCGTCGGCCAGAGATAAGGCATCGCGCCACCATGGCTAAGAAATAAGCCTTGAAAGTCCCTTTGGGGTGTTACTGAAAGGAACATTCTTTAGGAGGGCGTCCATCAAGCTTTTCAGGACCACTTTTCGAGATACGGGTGCATGCATCGTCTGCGTACATGTAAGCATTGCAAACATGCTAGGCTAGATTCCCTACCAACAACCATTGTACGCTCTTTTCACCTCTACTGTTGTCTAGGCAGAGCCGACAGTCTCAACACCAGCACTAGAGAGAACAATGGCGCTGTCGCCGCTCCTTCGCTGGGGCATCTTCGTCTCGGCTATCGCTGCCGCCGTCTTTGCCTATTCCTTCAAGCAACACCCGTTCCTCTTCACCACCTCTGAGCACGACCCCCTTCCAGTCCATTGCTACAAGAGCGTGAGGACTCATGATGCCGAACACCCATATGCTGAGTGCTTCTCTGTGGAGGACGGCATGTTCCGTCATGTTTGTACCCAGGATGACCGAGACTCTCTGCATGGAGTCAGAGGAATCGATGTTTCTGTTTCGGACGGCTATGCGATCCCCGGTCTCTGGGATGGCCACGGACATCTGCTGCAGTATGGCGAATTTCTTCACTCCGTTGATCTTTTCGGCTCAAAGTCGCTTGATGACGTGAGAGATCGCATCAAGAAATACCTTGCCGCGAATCCGGGTGCTGGCACTAAAGACCGGTGGCTTCGTGGTGTTGGCTGGGATCAATCTGCCTTTGGACGCATGCCTACGGCTGTTAGTGACCGATTCTCAGAGAAACACCATTTGCGATCCGGCGTGCTAACCATTGGCCTTGTTGGGGCCTTGTAGGATGACATTGAAGAAGATGACGAACTCAGGGGTATCTTCATGATGCTGGATAGGATTGATGTTCACTGCTCTTGGGTCTCGCAGGCAGTATTGGAGCTCCTCCCTTATGAAATTCCCGATGTTCCTGGAGGGGATGTCATTCGTGATCCCGGTCCAGGAGTCTTCTGCGACAACGCTATAGATATGATTATGGATCTGTGGCCGAAGCCCGGGGAGGAGGACAAAGCCCGAGCTGTTAAGTCAGCCATGAAGGAGCTCAACAAGGTCGGTCTGGTAGGACTGCACGATGCCGGTGTGACGGCTGAAAACGCTCGGCTTTATTCAGAGCTGGCAACTTCTCCAGACTGGACTGTCCGGGTTTACAGCATGCTTGAGTGTGCGAAGAGAAACACGTTTTGCCCTGAAGACGCGCCTCGGATCGCTCATCAGAATGGCATGTTCGGATTACGAAGCGTCAAACTGTTCGCTGGTGAGTCACCTCAGCTTGCTAAAGCGTTATCCAATACTAACCTTTTTTTGTTCCTCCTGAAATGAAGATGGAGCATTGGGTAGCTGGGGAAGTGCCATGCTCGAGCCTTACAGTGACCATCCTTGGACCTCAGGCTCCCTTCTCATCAATGCGTCAGCCCTCACAAGTGTGACAAAGTCTTGGGCCAGAGAAGGATTCCAAGTCAACATCCACGCTATAGGAGACTTGGCCAACCGCAACGCCATCGACGCCTTTGAAGCGGCCCTGAAGCAGGAATGCGGGCAAGAAGCCCTCTCCGAGTGCCAATCCCGGCACAGGTTCCGCATCGAGCACTCGCAGATCATCCACCCCATAGACCAGAAACGCATGCATGCCCTCGGCATCATCCCTTCCATCCAGCCCACGCACGCCACCTCCGACATGAAGTACGCCGAGGAAAGAATCGGTCCAAAGAGAACCGAGGAGGAAGCCTACCGCATGAAGTCTCTGCTCGACATCAAGCCTATCCTGGGCAGCGACTTCCCCGTGGAGCCGCCAAACCCGTTCCAGGGAATTTACGCTGCCGTCACGAGGAAGAGCCCGCATACTGGACTTGGGCCTGACCCGGAAGCCCCCTCTGAAGGGTGGCACGCACAAGAGGCTCTCAGTTTGGATGAGGCCTTGATGGGCTTTACGCGGAACGTGGCGTATGGAGCCTTTCTCGAGCAGTACGCAGGCGTTATCAGACGCGGTGCGTTTGCGGATTGGGTCGTGCTTGATGCGCCGCTAGAGGACATGGACATTGAGAAGCTTCGAACTCTCAAGGTCAGGGAGACTTGGGTGGGCGGTAGGAGGGTGTACTCGCGGGACGAGGAGCAATGAACATCGTCCTGCGCCAAGTAACGACGATTCGATACGTTCTTGTTCATCAATCACGGTTCTCAGCTTCACGATCTGATACGCCCCAGACATTTGCATTGCACAAGCTTTTGGAAAATTATCAACAGCACATTGCGCCATATATGTCGCAAATCGACAACAAGATGCCCCGTTTATAGATACACATCATCAGTTACGAAGAAGACTTCGTATGGAAAGAATATTTCCCCAGCAATCATAGACCGAAGAAGTGAAATAAAGGAAAAGATGGATACCACCGCTATTAACGCCATGCGAGTTGCCAACTTTCTTGTCGACGAGCTTGAATCGAATAGGACATTCCTCCTCCACTACCCACTTTCTCCCGTTACTTCTCACGCCTTGACAATCACCTTTGACTCAAACCACTTGGCAAACTTGACAGTGGGGATGTCAATGGCCCTCCAGAAGACGTCTGCCCACCAGACGACGGTAGGGATGCAGAAGCACGCCCCCAGGACGAAACCAGCATTGTACCAGTATCCCTCGACGCCAGTTACGCCGTACGCCCACTTCTCGAAGTGGTAGCCAACGACATGCATAGCCGGTCCGTGCATCAGGTAGATGGCGTATGAAATCTTGCCAAAGTACTGGACAACTGGCAGGTTGAAGAAGCGCTGCCATCGAGGCGAATGGCTCACCGCGACGATAAAAATGACGGCGCCAGTGGACTGCCAGTAACGATACCTTTCCTCCTTCCACCACTTTGGGATCAAGGATGACAGCCATATCCACCCAGGAGTTATCTCGCCCCGGCCGTCTGGCTGGCACATCAAGTACAGGCCAAGAATACTGAATAGAGCCCAGAAGATTGGCCAGTATCTGTTCTTGGCTGAACGGGACTTTTCTTCGATCGGCAGGGCCGGGTTTGGTGTTGGAAGGTGCGCGCCTCGGATGTGATCGTTCTCGGCAATGAGCATACCACAGAAGAACAGCAGAAGTTCCCAACGACTGTTACGATATGTGATGGCCATGACAAAGGCAACCGTGAGCCAACGGATAGAGGTGCGCAGACGAGCGGTGCCGATAATGGTGAGAAAGAGGTAGAGCGAGCATCGAAATTCGACAGGAATTGTCCACAGATGGACGTCGTAAGCTGGGAGGAACGTGTTAATGATGACTCTTAGAGCATATAGGGACAGCAAATGGTTTCCACTTACAGGTACTTCCGCCAAATTTGTCCCAGCTGAAGACCTGAATGAACCTGAACATGTGTAACATCCAGTCCTTGTACTGGGCAAGCGCATGCTCCATGCGAGCCGGATGGGGCTCTACAATATTTTTCATGTATTTTCGGTCGTTTGCAAAGTCTCGAGTCCATTCATAAGCGCCAATTCGCAACAGGCAGATAATCATGAACGTCGACACTGCTGTGGGAAGATATAGACGGATTCCACGTCGAAAGACGAGAGAGCTCATGGTGTTGGCGAAATCCGCCCAGGCTCCGTTTCGAATAAGTTTCAAGGGTCGGTATGAGAGCGCATATCCAGAAATGATGAAGAAAACGCAGACCGCCGGTGGACCTTGGTACCAGAGACGAAGGAATGGCAGCTTGAGGATATGGTAGTTGGTCTCGCCACATCCCCATCCCTCGGCGATAATGAATGCCTGGTAGAAGTAATGGCAAAAGAAGACGATGAGTGCCGCCAGACCGCGCATGCCATCGAGATAGGCAGTTGGGGATAGCTTAGCTGGGCATATCTGCTCGCGAGCATGACGACCTTGCAGGAAACTAGGCGTCAGGAAGATGAGGAAGCGAACTGCGAGAACGCGCCATGGTGTCGATCGGAGGAATCCAAGTGGTGCTTTGAGAGTATCGGCAGAAGAGCTCAGAATGCCAAATTGAAAACGACTGTCGGTATGGATCGGGACCGTGGCAATGCCGGCACCAGTTGCGGTTCCAGTGCTACTGTCACTGGTATCTGTTCCAGCGTCCGAACCTCTCCTCTCGTTCAACAACCCCATCTTCTCTACCTCTGGTGATGAATTGGTGGCGGAACTGTGATTCTTCATTTCGTGGATATGAAGCAATAAGGTTTTGTAAGCTCGCTCTGTCGAAGAGCTAGAGCGGAATCTCAAATCACAAAACTGGTGGGTATCAAGAGACGCTCGGCCTGCGGCTCGTCTATTCCTAGGCAATGAACGATGGTCGAAGCGAGTGACACGTTCTCTTGCCTTGTCACTGACTGGCGTGTGTATACTCGTACAGGGCCAAAGAACACAAGGGCACTCCGAAAGGCAAACTGGCGAACAGACGCAAGACGAAAGAGAGTACGGTGAAGGTACCTAACGAATGGTTGGAGAAAAGTAAGGTGGGCGAAGGACTGTGGCTTGAGAGGGAGGAAGAGAGCCAACTCGGACTCTTCTCTGCCACTGTCTCCCGCGCAGAAGCCTGACGGAGGAAATGAAGACGAAAAGAACGAAAGAAGTGAGGAAAAGAGACGGACGAGGAGGATGAAAGAAAAGAAGACGAAAGAGGACGAAGGGATCCAGGTGACAGCCGAAGGCAAGGGAGAAACAAAGAGGGAGAAGACGAGAAAGGAAAGGATGTGAAGCTAAAGGAGAGCAGGAGAGGATCACTGGCAGTACCGTAATGTCTCCGGGGCTCCATACTGTAGAAGGTACTGTACGTGCATGGCGATAGTACCTTCCTTGCTGGCCTGGATGGCGATCCGTGTGAGAGGCTCCTTCCGCACGCAAGAAGGTTTCGGGTTTCCACATTTCGTGGAGATTTAGCATAAAGTACCCGTCAAGTACATACGGGGAAGGCAATTGTAAGAATGGGGATGAGGCAATTGCTATCTGAACGAAGCTTAATACTCGGACGCTACTTGATTGTAAGAGGTGTCGAGGAAAGATCCATCGATCGCCTGGACGGGAAGCTGCATCTGGTGTTGGTATCACTAGATCTAGCAAGGCAGCAGATTATTTATTAGTAGTTATTTCTGCATCTCGTCATGATCTGAACAAAAAGGAAAAAGGATATAGTACCGACTGGTGTATCGTGCTGTCGACCTGAATGCGGAAGTGCAGGTGGTATCCGAAAGTTTGCACTCCACTCGTGGAACTGCGCCAAAGTCTGTATTGTAATTGGGATGTTCTGTCCTCTTGCTGTAGCTCAAGCCGCTCGACCGGAAAGTAAGGTTACGGATCACATCAATTTCCCTCCAGCACCCAATTCTGCTGACTATCGTTGATCAACATCACTAGTCGAGCAAGTCGAGCTGCTTATTGAACTACCTCGACGCTGCGTGGCGGAATTGTTCCAGAAATTGTTTGTTGCTTGAATTCCATCTTGCCATCAACCTTGAACCGAGCTGGCAAGGCAAGGTTCGGCAAGCGGCCCCCACGGCGCCACGGGCGCCACTTAGATCGGCTCATTGCGGAGTGCTTTTCCGTAGCTGAAGCAGGTAATTTTCGGGCGTCTCCTTTGCGCGCTGCCTCTTGTCGAATTCACGAACGCAAACATGCTCGACCGGAAGCTACAGCAGGGTGCACAAACAACTGTTTGCCCCTTTGTGCTGTGGTGATACAGAGTTCTATTCAGTCTTGTTGGAATCTTAAGGAGGTGCCTAACCTTCGCACCTTTGATTCCTTGCAGCACAATGAGACCAGAGCAACAGAGCAAGAAATACATGTGCTTATCATCATGATGCTGAATTGGCCACCACCGGAACGCCGTCATCAGCTCGAGGGTAATCACACTCCCTGCAGCTGCAAGCATTCTCATGCATCTTCCAGGGGCAAACAGAAAAGCTTGTTTGATCTACACATCATTTCGCCGAATTTAGCAGTTTATTATGATACACTAGCGGGCATCTCTCACAGCACGGCCAGACAACTATGTACCTTACTGTGCAGCACATACGAGGATATACACCAGTCCCTCACAGATTGCACGATTCATCACGGATGATGGACACGGTGACCCTGAAGGCCGTCTCCTGGACCCACGGCCGATCGCTTTCAACCTCCGTATCAAGACGATGGATTGGCGGTCCGTTGTCTGACTTATAACCGCGGGCTGCCCACCAAGTGATTACGCCTTCTCCGTACAGTATCCTACAGACGCTCACATCACTGTGATGCTGAGCATTTGTGCAGTTTGTCTGATTCGTCATGCTCGACACAAGATTCGAGATGTGAAATATGTCAGCTATTACAAAAGACGGCACAGTTCTTCTCCTATTCAGCCCGTACGCGGAGCCCCGGATTTTCCTCGCTGTCGTACTTGCCCGCATCGACGCCTCTCTGCACCGGCGGCCGCGCTGCAATCCGGTCAATCCACTGCAGAAGATGGGGGAAACGGGGCCGCATGTCGCCCTCCTCCGAGAACCCCAGCGACAGGTACGCGCGAACATGAGGCCAGGTGCCCATATCGGCGATGCTGTACTTTCCTCTGCCGTGGCCAGCCAAGTATTGGCGAGAATGGCCGCTATGCTGTCCGCTGAGGTGCGCCTCTAGGACGGAGTATATGCGAAGCATGGCGGCTTGGAAGTATCGCGCTGCATCTATGATGGCCGTTGAGCCAAAGCTTCTCCATGCATGTTTCTGCCGTGAAAAGAGAATGATGCACTTACACGGTGCAGGCTCGGGAACTCCTTCCACGAAATGCCTAGTATGGCCTTGCACCGGGCCAGACGAGTGCCAAAAGAAGAGCCACTGAAGCGCCTGACTCCTTTCAGATGCGGATCCGAAGCCAAAGACGTTGCGCGGATCGTGATGTTCTTGCAGGTAGGTTAGGATTGCCGAGCTCTCGAAGATGGAGATTACGGAGCCGTCTTCAGCGACATCCAGGAGTACTGGGATCCGGCCTAGACGACGCCATTAGATGATGGTATGCGAATCACGAGACATGGCAGCCGGAGTCTGTCATGATAAGAAAGGGGCTTCGGAGCCTTACCATTAGGATTCAAGCGAAGGAACCAGCGCTTCTTCTGCTCGTCTGTTTCGAGGTCGATGAGGTGCGTGGCCCACGAGATGCCGTATATATCCTGGAGCTCCTCCAGTAGTATCTGTACCTTTTTGCCGTTTGTGGTGTTTTCTGTCAGTAGCTGGAGAGGGTGCTGTGTATCCTTGCGTTAGCATTCTGATCAAGCATACAGCTTATGATTCTCTTCTTTTGGAGAATTCCCCTTGCCTTGGAATCTTTGACTTGGGAGGGCGTATCTGCGGTATATTCCACCTCCATACTTGGAATCGCTGTCGTACACCCAAGAAGAATACCGTTCTCTACCGTTCTTTGTGCTACCTTGCCTCTATACAAGCAAGAAGTGCAACTATGGAAAGTACAGAAAGCCTGTCAATCACAATCTTAAGCTCTACGAGGAGTTGAACCGACCGTCTTGCGCCTTTTGCCGGTTGACTCATAAGCACGAATCCTCCACAAGAACAATGGTCTCCCGCGCTTCCCAAGTTGCTGACCGGATAAGGCACCTATGCAAAGTTACTACTACTTCTCTACCTATGCCTTTATACTTGTTGCTTGCACGGGTTTAAAGCTTCTTTTACCTGTTTACATGAAATCGCCATCCAAAACATCGTGAGCGCACAGTCGTCTCTGCATTAGTGTTGATACGCGATGCAGTTGCTTTCATCTCATCTCTTCCATAGCTGCTACCAAGGCTTATCTACCTACCTAATCTGGCCTCAACTCTGAGCAGCACACTTACGCATTTCGTCCCAATCCAATCAACTAAACCAATTCATATGAAGTCAGCCCCCCGTACAACAAACACTCAATAAAGCAAAAAGAAAGCAAGAAGCAAAAGCAGCGCATTCCACACGAACGCAACCCCCCGTTTGCCCAAAGCGGCATGAGGTATATACCGAACCAAGCTTTTGTCTTATACCGGCGCCGCGATCCTTCTTCTCCTTCTTAGTTGCTAAATCCCTTGTGTTGTCATCCTCGCATTTGACGACCTGTAATACATAGTTCCTTGAGAGTGGAGCGGAGTGTTTGGAATCTCCGTATGTATGTGAGAGGGGGGAGGTGCCTAAGTGCTTATATGGCAAATCTGGACAACTACTTCATTGATACTTTGGGGCCATCCCAAACGTTCTCCTTGATTTTGTCTACCGCCCCGACAATTGTACCTCGAACCGCCAACAATCTTCTCTTTTGCCCTTCTTTTCCAATTCCTTTCCTTCTTTCAATAAGTACATCGCAGCTGGCTAACATGGCCGTCACTCACGTCGTTCTCGTCGGCTTCAAGCCAGATGCCAAGGCCGAAGACATTGAAAAGGTGTGTTTTACTTCTACTTTACAGCATTCCCAAACTGCACACCACACCCACACCGTCATCAGTAGACATATACCAGAAGGGAGAAGAGCAAGAATAAGAACAAGGGAAAAAAAAAAAGAAGCTCATGAATACTCATCCCAAACACAGTTCAACTCAACCCTCATGGCCCTCAAAGACACCTGTCTCCACCCCACCTCCCAGAAGCCCTACATCAAGTCCCTGACCGGCGGAATCAACAAGTCCCAGGAGGGCCACAGCGTAAGTCCTTTTTTTCTTTTTTTCTGTTTCTCTTACCCATCAACCTAAAAGAAACACCAAGAGAACAGTCAAGTAAGGAGAGGGAAGCACAACACCGGGTGGAAAACATCGGCCAATGCTAATGACCGTTGGGGCTAGGATGGGCTTACTCACGGCTTCATCTTCGAGCTCGAGTCGGAGGAGGACAGGCTGTACTTCATCCACAAGGATCCTGCTCACTTGGCACTCTACGCCCTTGCTGCTTGTGTTGAGAAATTCACCCTGCTCTCCTTTGTGCCTGGCGTATTCTAGTTAGTATTTCGTAGGTATCCAAAGTTGAATGAGCGATATATCACCACATTATCTTATGCAACGTGAGCATCACATACCACAAGATGCATTCTTTTGTTTTAAGAGGAGATTGTATTATAAAAAACCATCAATAAACGTCATACCTCGCCCTTGTGCTAATAACCCATGCCTCGCTCTAAAGACGTATAAAGAGCAGTTCTAAAAGACAAATGCGTAAAAGTCGTCTCATCAAATCAACATGCCAACACACAAACGCCAGTTCTTTTCCCTTTTTGTTTTCCCATGCTAACCCGCAGTCTCCCTTTATTCTTCAAAATGATGCATTAGTTCTCCAGCCAATCGAGAAACTGGGGAGTAAAGTAGCTGATGACAATTGTGGCACCGGCTCGAAGAATGCTCTCGGTAGACTCGAAAGCCATGGCCTTGAGATCAAAGACTCCGGCTTTGGCAGCGGCGTGGATCATGGAGTACTCGCCGCTGACCTGGTACGCAGCAACTGGCATATCCTTGCCCAGCTCCTTGGCGTCACTTATAATGTCGAGGTACTGGCCAGCAGGCTTTACCATGATAATGTCGGCACCCTCGCTGATGTCGCGGACAATGGCTCGGCGAGCAAGGCCACGACCTCCAGGAGGGAGCTGATAGCATCGGCGATCACCAAATGCAGGAGCAGAGCCAGCTGCGTCCCGGAAAGGTCCGTACAGGCAGCCGGAGAACTTGGCAGAGTACGACATGAGCAACGTCTTGTGCGCAATGCCCTCCTCGATCAGCTTCAGCTTGATAGCACGGATGCGGCCATCGTTCATGTCGGAGGGAGCTACGCAATGGGCTCCGGCCTTTGCATAGGCGATGGCAACATCAGAGATGCGATCGACGGACATCTGGTTGTTCAGGCTGCTGTCTTCGCGGAGGATGCCGCAGTGTCCGTGAGAGGTATATTCGCAGAGGCAGACATCGGCGCAGATGAAGATCTGGGGGAAGCGGCGGCGAATGAGCTGGATAGCCTGGATGACGGGGCCCTCGGGATCATCGGCTGCGCTGCCCAGAGCGTCCTTTGTGCCAGGCTTCTGGGGCACGCCAAACAGCATGACGGATCGCAGGCCCTTGTGCACGAGAGGCTCGAGGAAGCCGACCAGTCTGCTGAGGGAGATTTGGTATTGACCGGGGAGGGAAGCCACGTGGATCATGTCATCCTCGCCATCAGTAACGAAGATGGGGTAGATGAGCATCGACTGGAGGGCAAAGCGGGTTAGTATGAGACACCGGCAGCGCATCAATTCAGCAAGAACCTCGTCTCACCTTGGTCAGTTGGCGCTCAGACTGCCATGATCGAGCGAGGGGGTGGAAGTAGCCACCGTGAAGCTGGCTGCCGATATCGCCCGAGATGCTGACGCTGGTGGCCGCAGTGCTGGCGTATCCAGACATGGTGCGCGAGATGTGGGAGGCCCGGTCGTCGAAGGTGGAGGTTGAAACGGAGGGCGCAGGGCCAGGCCGGCGAGCGCTGTTAGCATCGCGAAGGCTGAGCTCCTGGACGAGACTGGAGAAGGACATGTTGAGCTGGTCAATTGCGCTCGGGCGTGGCTCTGGACGAGTTGTCGTGAGGAGGGTCGGTGGGACCGGAGAGAGGCGGATGGTGACACGGCGAGAAGACGCCTTCCGATGGTGTGCGCAGAATAGAGAAGAGAAATCGGGAATAAGTCACCGGCAGCGCCAAAGGCAGAGAAAAACAGACCAACACGCGAGACAAAGGATATCGAGGGCGAGAAGAAGAAGAGACGAGTTTGAGAAGAGGGAAGTAGAAGTAGAAGAAGAAGAAGAGAGGCGATGGCGAAAACCGGGGGACGTTGGCACTTGCCCGCCGCCGTCAGATTTTTTGTCGTGTGCGCTGAGACGGCTCCGCGGAGGCAGGAACTGCAGTCGGTTGCAACTGCCTCGGATGGCGCTGCATGTCGCTGCCGACGCCGCACAGGTGACCAATCAGAGGCGGCCGTTTTCCAATAATGCGCTAGATTTTAGCGGTCGTTGGCGGTTGCCAGACATGGAATGCTGCGCTGCTGCAGGCGTATTCTGGGCGTACCTGCTTATTCCAGGCGGCTGGCTGACGGTGGAAGGAACTGGCCTATTTGATGCACGGATGCACGACGGGAGTTTCGGCGCAATTGATTGATCCATGGACTCGATATATGATCCGATGAGGGCTATAATGGTCAATCCTCTGAGAGTACCATCAAATATTTACACCAAGTGAATTCAACTTCTCCAGCCTCAAACATGATACATCCTGCAATCCCTCAATGCCACCCGCCAAAACGACTAGGACTCGTAGCGTGTTGCACCATCCGGCAAGGCTCGTACGAGTGCGAGTACGAGGCAAAGCCGCAGCCCCGGCCCGGACGACACCCGGCATTTGCTCGGAGTGCTCCAGATATCGAGGCACATGTAGCACCTCGATCAAGTGCTCACTCCAGCTGGTGCTTCTGCGCAGGGAGCGGCACAACTCTTGCCGCACGTCCGTTTCGGGCTATTTCAAGCTGCTGATGTCATATTCCGTCTTAGCATTTCGTTAAATCGTTGATCTGGTTCTGATTGAAGGTCCCACCAGCAACTGTACAGCTTCAGTGTCGCAGCCAAATAACTCAGTAGTACTAGTACAGTGTATTGTCTATCTCGCCATACATGAAGGTATCGATGCTCCCGACCTCATCAAGTGTTCTACCGTGAGACCTTGCTACAAAACGCCTTTTTTTTTCTGTTCCCCTTATGTCGCTGTGTAACTCTCCCGCCTCTCTTTCAAGCTCTCTTACAGTCCTCGCAGGATGGTGTTGTCTCGCTTATCCATCGGGATATATCTCTCCTGGAGAATCTCCGCCGGTGTCCGCGTGTCTTGGGACCTCTGGTATCGTTGATTCAGGGCCTTTTGAACAGGGTCCAGCTGTGACTTGACTGTGTTACCCGTCATCTCTGCCACCTGCTCACCCGCCAGGCCAACGGCATTCTTCGCCTTGTCCACGATCTCCTTTGCCTTCTCCCGGCCCTTGTCCACGGTTGCGCTCACAATCTCCTTGGCCTCGGCGGCCGTCTCCTCCATGGCTTTCCTCGTTCTTAGTCTTGCATCCAGAGCCCGGTTCTCCGCGGTCATCTCAAGAGCATCGACTGTTTCCTTGGCCTGGCTGAACGCGCCTCTCGTAGCAGCAGCAATCTCGCCTCCAGCCTTGGCCTGCGTCCTCTTGACCGGCTCCAGAGCGCGCCTGGCCCTCTCCACTTCCTCCACGGACCGGCCTGTCGCCTTGGCCCAAAGGTACGCGGCCCTGGCCTCCATGCTCTCCCGCACCTCGTCCCAGTCCGTGTGCTGCACCCAGCGTACGGCATTTTCAATCTCCGAGTTCCATCGTTGCTTAATGACCTCGACGGCAGCTTCTCGCTGGGCAGCGGCGACTTCGGACCGTGTCGGGGGGAGCGGCTGAGGGACGGGGTCGAGGAGGTGCTGGATCATGAGCGTCTGCGTGCGCAGCGATTGGCTCTGGGCCTCGCGGCTGCGCTGGTGGGCGAGGACGGAGAGATATGCCAGTGACAGGGTGAGCGTCACGCCGCCGGTCTACCGTAGAGCATGTAAGCATTGTGCTGGTGAAAGCGGACGTGGCATGGAGATGAATAATCGGATGCAAGGAGCAGACTTACGAAGCCGGTTGCGAAGCCCATGGTGTCGCTAGAGAGGCGATGCGAATGGAATGGATTCGATGAAGAGAGAAGAGAGAGAGATTATTTCAACAAGTGCGGCTTCGTGTAATTGTATGCCCCTATGCGCGGCTTCTCATGGTGCAATTGAGCTCCGCAGCTGCCTCAAAATGCAAATTTGCGATTATTTCAGGCCAAACAGCAGGTGTTTTGTTGCCTGCGCCGCGAGTTTGACACGGGAAAAGAGTGACGATGTTGGAGCTGTTGGAGTTGATTTTGACGTAGCTGCTCAGCCGATGGCTCGAAAACGGGGCCCGAGATTCGCCGCCCGCCAAAAATTTCAAGTACAAACTACAAAAAAAATTACGGCCAACCAGACGGCAGCCCACCATCCAAAAGGCCCGGAGCCGTGAGAAACGCTCATTCTCGGCTTCACAACAGCGACCGGCCCCCCAAAAATCTATATCGACGAAAGACGAGAGGAAAATACCCCGTGAACAATTGAATCCTCCCGCCCTTCGCATCTCCCCATCCGACAGCACTCCGTCGCAGAGGCAGCTCCTCCAACTGGCCGCAAATGGCTGGTGGCACCGTCAAGTACCGGCATCTGAGCCGCAACTCCTCCGCCAGACAGGCGCTGCTGCGAGGCCTCGTCACGCAGCTCGTCCAGTATGAGCACATCCAGACCACATACGCAAAGGCCAAGGAGACGCAGCGCCTGGCCGACAAGTTGATTACGCTGGCCAAGAGGAACAATGAGCCGTGCAGGAGGTCGGCGCAGGGCATTCTATACGTCAGTGTTGGACCAGCATGATTTCCCAAAAAAAGAAGTCCGAATCTGCTCCTTCTTGGTTCCAGTTATACTGATGTTCAAGAGTTCGCTTAGACCCCGAATCTGCTTCTTCCGAAACTCTTTGGCGAACTGCGCAACCGCTATCTCACGCGCGAGGGAGGCTACACCCGCGTCGTCCGCACCGAGCCCAAAAACACATACGACCAGGGCGAGAGCGCCATCCTCGAGTTTGTTGACGGGAAGAAGGACTCCCGGTTCATGATGACGGCCAAGACGCTGGCGCGAGACCGGCTGCTGGGGCGGCCGTCGACGCCCGTGACGCTGCAGAACGTCAAAAAGGTGACCAAGTTCCGCGACGAGAAGGAGCTGGAGGATATGGTGCAGCGGTTCATGATCCTTAGCACCGAGGGCGAGGGCGCGGCGGGCGAGACGGCGCAGAGCGCGGAGTCGGCCAAGTTGGCGGAGAAGGAGGGTGCTGCGGCGGATGTTATGGCCGAGGGGATTGTGCCTGAGAGTGTGAGGTCGTCGGGGCAGCGGGCAAAGAGGTGAGCGGCGTTGGTTATGGGTAAGGGATGGCCTGTGATCATGGCATGAAGAAAGAAAGGAAAAGAAGCAGGGGCCTAGAGATGCGGCATATCATTCTTGAAGGATGGACGCATCATGTACAACTAACGTACTATATGTACATTTATATATCTACAAAAGCAAACGACAGCCCGTGTGCCTCAGGGTATTCAAGGCTGGGAGGTCGCCATCACGAACTGTCAGCCTCAGGTGCAACAAAGTCGATCTGCTCACTATCATGTTATGCTGGTCATTTCCACTCTATCCTCTGCGCCAAACACATGCAAGTTATTTACACGAAATCAAAGGTATCACCACGGTCCTGAATCATCTTTCCCACCCTCTTCGACCCAGCAATTCTCTCCAACTTCATCACATCGTACTTTGAGAAGATGGCCCGCACCGTTCCCTGCCCAGGCTCAATCTTCATGTCTCTCTCGCTCTTGGCCAGGTACCCACCTGCAACCTCCTTGTAGAAGATGGGGTTGTCCGGCAGCCCGTAAAAGATGACCCTGTGCACGCCACTGAACTGATACCGTCGGAAGTGGTGAGCTCTCTCTGTGTACAGCAAGATCTTGTGTCGGCCAGTCAGGAAGTGAGATCGCGCGCGAGATGCTTCTCGAATTTCGGTGTATTCGGATATGACTCCAAATGTGATGTTGCTCACTTCATCGGCAGTGGCGAAATAGTTCCTCACGCGGACGAAGTCGAGGTAAGAAGGGATGAAGATTAAAGTTCCGCTTGAGTCTTTGGATCGCTTCACCAGGGAGGGGATGATGGCAGACTTGAAGTAGTCAAACCTGGCCTCGGGATCCTTCTCCACAGAACTCGACTGGAACCGGGAAAATGTCTGCTTGACCTTGACGCCTAGCTGTCCGATCACGCCGGGGTATTCTGGCTGCAGCCGGATCCTGCCGGCCCAGTTATGGCAGTACAGCCTCTGGATTTCCGCCAACTCAGGGGTATTGAAGGACGATAAGATGACCGTCTGTCGGAAGTACTTGGCCCAGTCTTCCAGATACCAGTTGCGAACTCGGCTGAAGTCGCAGTCGTGGGCGTCTTTTGGTTGAAGGTTGAGGTGCTCGAAGATGTATTCGACGTGTTCCCAGTTCTGCATCAGGAGGGCATCCGCTTGGTCCACGATGACCATCTCAATGGAGCTGAGAAAATCAAAATCGGGCTTCTTCTTCTCTTCCTCGGATCCTATAGCCATGCGAAGACCCAGAGGACTGGCAAAGAGGATATCGGAAGTGTAAAACTGCGCAAAGTATTTGATCGTCTTGCGCGTAAACTTGACGCCGAGGCGGAACATGTCATCGTCGTTGCCCCCAAAGAGGTCTTTGAAGTCGGCAGGTCGATCCGCGCTGAATGCCTCGTCGCTCTCGACATAAGACTCGTTGAACCGCTTGAAGTTCTCCTGCTGGTCGGGTTCTACCAGATCTTGAATAACCTTCATCATCTTGGCGCAGGAGTTTCGAGTTGGTAAGAGGAAGAGGACCTTGGGCCTCGTGAAGCCCTGGTCCCGGAGCTCAAGTTCCGCATCGTCACCAGCCTTTGAAAGCTTGTAGCTGTTGTTGATCACCCTGTCTCGAGTCCTGAGGTAGAGTTAGCATCCATGTCTCTGAAGGTGAAGCTAGGTGGATCGATACTCACTTGAATACGTGATTGAGCGCATGCAGGCAAACGGCCTGTCGCATTTTATGGGAGTTGTCCACGGTCCGATCGCAAAACAGAATATCCTTGTAGTTGAACAACAAGGGCAAGAACGTCTTTTGTGCCGCATCAAGATCCCCCATCTTCTGCTTCGCCGGTTCGCGCAATTTCTGCTTCAGCTTCAACCCTCCGAGACCCGATATTGGCTGCGGCACTGAACCACTGCTATCGGTGGCGGGAGAAGTGATGACTGCTCTCCATGAGTGTATCATGGCTTTACTCGTAGTCCACACTCCATTCTTCGCCGCGACAACGGCTTGCGAGCTGACTTGTGGATCTGGATTGGCAAAGTGCGCATCAAACGGGTCCGTAGCGTCAATCTCGTCGTCTGAGTCGTTGCCCGGGTCCTCTTCAAGGTTCGCTGCGGCATCCTCTCCCTCCTCCTCCTCCTCATCAGCCTCGTCAATGTCTTCCCGCTTAGAATCGGATTCTTCCGCATCTTCTGGCTGCTGTACCGCGGGACTTGGACTTCGGTTGGAGGGTCCGTCGTGTGCAATCTTCCTTCTCTTGGCACTTGGTGCGCTTGTATCGTTGGCTTGGAACTTTTGCAACAGCGCCATGTATGGACGTGCTGGGGCTTCCTGTTCGTCGTCGTCGTCTGACGCTACGTTCTGGAGCATTTCGTCTTCCGCATCCGAGCCATCAGATCCAGATCCGTTCTCCCTATATAGCACACGAGTCGTCAGTCACAGGCGTAAGCAGACCAATAGAGGGCCTAGAATTATTGCCTACTCTTCTTCTTCACCGGCTTCAGCCAGGCGAGCATTGTCGAATCTCCTGTCCGGACCCCATCGACTAAACTGCTTGCCTCGACCTCTGCCGCCTCTGCTTCCGCCTCTGCTTCCACCTCTGTTTCCGCCTCTGCCTCTTGAGCCGCGGCCCCTGTGGCTTCCACCTCGTCTAGGTATCGGGCCTGCCATTGCGCTTGGTTTAATACGAGTGAAACTGGCTGCAAATAAAGTCAATTACGAGACCGGCAAGGAAACAAGCTTCCACGCCCAGACAAGCCGGGAAAAAAGTTCGAATAGAAGTGTCAGCCTTGCATGAATATATGGGTCCATCTCACCAGCCACACCATGGTGGGGTGAGCTACGTGCTTGCGCCACGCAGCCTCGTCGCAAGTGCTGCTTGCACCCATTTTAGTGCGCACAACCCCAGCGGCCGCCCGCCAAAGTCTGCAAATCACAAAATCGGCGAAATTGGAGACCATCGCGAAGAAAAAAAGCGTGAGCCGAACCATTTTTCGAGAGCAGCCGGCGCCACTCGTTTTTTTCTCTCTCCCCTTCCCACCCCCCACTTCTTCGACCTTGTCATAACGCATCGCAAGGGAGAAAAGCTCGACAATCCTCCTCGTTGTCGATTCTCCTCTCGCCCAGCATGGCTGCCGCTACCGAACGGTTTTTACACCTCGCTCGCCCGCTGGCTCACACGAATATCGGGCTCCAGACGAACATTGCCCCGCTCACTGTCCAGATCCAGCCTCAGGTATAGACCACCTTGTCACGCACGATATGGCCCCCTTCAGCTGCCCCCGATATAGAGATGAGGAGGGATGCAGGGAGAAATCTCAGACAGAGAAGAGGGGAAACGAAGCAGAGTTCGTTGGGCTGATGCGTCACTA
This sequence comes from Trichoderma citrinoviride, assembly GCF_003025115.1. Lineage (NCBI taxonomy): Eukaryota > Fungi > Ascomycota > Sordariomycetes > Hypocreales > Hypocreaceae > Trichoderma > Trichoderma citrinoviride. The sequence goes on along the minus strand of NW_020194712.1, from coordinate 873,591 downwards.
GGCTGTCCTCTCCATCCTCGATCATGCCGTTCGACGAGATGTCCGTGAGAACTCCCAGTCCACCCGGGTCATCGGCGCCCTGGTAGGCACCCGCTCCGAAGATGGCACAGAGGTCGAGGTCCGCCAGTGCTTCGCCATCCCCCACACCGAGGAGGAGGACCAGGTCGAGGTCGACGTCGAATACCAGAAGAACATGCTCGCCCTGGTCCTCAAGGCCTCCCCCCGCGAGTCCCTGCTCGGCTGGTACACCACCTCCCACGAGCTCAACAGCTTCAGCGCCTTGATCCAGAACTTCTTCGCCGCTCCGGACACCGGCACCTTCCCTCACCCCGCCATCCACCTCACCATCTCCACAGAGCCCGGCAAGGATATTGAGACGAGATGCTACATCAGCGCCCCTGTGGCCGTCAATGCCGAGCGAGCCGCCGAGAGCTGCCTTTTCATCCAGGTCCCCCATAAGATGCTGTACGGAGATGCCGAGAAGAGTGCCCTCGAGGCCGTCGCCAGCGCCCGCGACGTCGAGTCACGGACTGCGCCCTTGGTATCGGACATTGAGAGCCTGGGCCGATCCATCGAGCAGACCATTGGCCTTCTGGACCGTGTCAGCGAGTGGGTCAACGGCGTACTGGACGAGGACGTCGAGCCCAACAATGCCCTGGCGCAGTATCTCATGAGCGCCCTATCTCTGGCGCCCAAGGTCGACGCTTCTCAGATCGAGCACGACTTCAACAACCACATCCAGGACGTTCTCATGGTCAGCTACCTGGCCAACACCATCCGAACGCAGATCGACCTCTCTCAGCGACTGGCTGTAGCCAACCTGGTCAGCGGCGAGAAGGAGGAGGGCAAGAATGACGGCGAAAAGGGCGGCCGAGGCGGCGGCAAGCGTGGCGGACGCGGCGGCGGCAGGGGTGGTGGTCAACAAAGAGAGCCTCGAGAGCCTCGCGAGCCTCGAGAGCCCACCGAGTAAACCAAGAAGAATTGCATCGGAAAGGGTAATTAGCAGCTACAACGATCGTCTTTGGGCTTAATTTGTTTTTTTCCCTTTCCATCCCGGCAACTAAGCCCCCCCAAAGCAGAAAAGACCCTACAAGAGGAAGGGAAAAGAGGAATTTTGGAAGTGGAAAACAAAAAAAGGAACGCGCCTGAGGCGTCTTTGGATGAACGGGGTGGGAGAGGGAGAGGGACTGGGCATGTATCGTGTCGGTGTTCCAGCAATACACAGACGCACGAGCACAGTATCATCACGGCGTTGTGGTATGCCAAACATGATTTTGGCACTTGAGATATTAGATATGAACTTTGATTCGTCACGCAGCTTCTTTCTGATTTGGCCTTATAATTGCTCCTCGGGCGTGATTTAAGGCAACGACGGAGAGCAAGATTATTGCTCGGGCGAGCTCACACACCAAAGGAACGGCGTATACCAGAGCAACGCATTCTCACTTCAATGAGCAATTCGTGCTGGACTTTACCTTGTCCAATTTTCCCTGTATATCACCCTTACTTGCCACAACAGACAGGCCCTCCGAGTACCAGGTCGATTAGCCCCCTTATGCCAAGCAATATTCTCCATAGTATCGCTATTAATGGTATGCCCCAACTCCATGCGCCCGTAGGAAAAGCAAACAATTCGATGCAATGTACATTTCCATTAGCCTCCTCTTCCCTTTGCCGTTTCTCCCTCCTCCAGCCCACCACCTCATGCGAAGGACACCCTCTTCTTGGACGCCTTGGTGGCTTTCGAGCCCGTCTGCGATATGCTCTTCAGGTTGTCGCCACCATCGCTGTCGTTCCTTCTCTTGCGCTTCTTCCGCAGAGACTCCTTGGTGTCCTCGAGCTTTGCCTTCTTTTCGGCCGACTTCTTCTCGGCTTCGATTCTTCTGGCTTCACGAATTTCCTCCATTTGCCGGGCCTTGATCATCTTCGATTCGATGTGGCCTTCCTTTTCAGCTTGAACGAGGGACAAAATCGTCGTCATGCTCTCCTGAACAATCACCATTCACATTAGCAATCAATTCTTCACCCCCCTTCACAAGAACGCCCAGAGGCGAGGCGACTTACCTTGTCGTCCACAAACACCTTGCCCTTCTTCTTGCCCTTGGGCTTCTCGACGCCCACGGGCGTAATCATGTTGAGCGTCGGGATCCCCAGCTCTTCCGCCGTGTACGTCTTCTTCTTGGGCCTCTTCATCAGCAGCGCGCGGTTCTTCTCCTTGACCTGCTGCGACACGACGGGGCCCTTTGGCTTGTTGGACTTGGACTTGGACTTGGAGACGCCATCGGTGGAGGAGCGCTTGGGGCCGCCTTTTCCGGAGGCGCCGCCTGTGCTGCCGCTCTTGGAGCCTGCGTGCTTGTTCTTGATTGTCCGTGTCTTGTTGGGAGCCATTGTGGGAGCTTTTCAATGTTGTTGTTTTGCGAAGTTGGGGAATTCGCTGGTTTGATTGATTAGCTGAGGGACTCGAGCCGAATGTTAGCTGTTGCGCAGCAGAAATTTTTGGGCTTATCGGTTGTTATCGGTCGCATTGAGGGGCGATAAGGAAAATACTAGTTAGATAAGCATCTGGTAGCACAGCTCGGAAAAGGAACGACGACTCTTTGTTAGTGGGGGTTTTTCTTTGGTGGTATTGGATGAAAGTCGTGCGTCTTCTAGAATCCAAAGCCGCGGTATTGGATGAAAATGATTGGCTTGGTGTTCGACACTGCATTGAAAGTCTGGTGTAACGCGAGCTGTCACTGGGGGGGTTGGGTCTTGCTCTTTGTTTTGTTTGGGACTGTTTACGGTGGCGACGCCCGTGTTAGTCCATAGTGGAAGGCCTGGACTTGGATTGGGCGTATGAAGAGCATCAAGTCTTGCCTGGCATGAGAGATGCATCAGTTGCTAACGACTGCATGATGAGGCTCTCTTGCGTTCTTTACTAATCACCTGGATGTGACGGCAGCTCTGGGCTGGATCGTTGCCAAGGAGCGACACTCGCGTGCTTCCAGTGTAATACAACAGGGCAATGGAACGGGTCGAGGGAACATGTTGGATAGAGCGACCAACGCTGTATGCGAGACATGATCTGCGTGTATGCACTCGTACCACAGACACTTCAAACCCAGGCCAGACCGTCACCCAATCGACAGCCAGGAAGGCTGCTGCAGTAGTCAACAAAAATCCCGGCAGACGAGGTATGGAGGCTGAGACATTGATGCTGCACTTATACCACCTTACTATGCCTCGAACTCCCTAGCCTGCGGGATCTACGCATTGTTATGTAGCATCTCCACGGAAGTCAAAGCCAACATTGGCCAAGACATGCTCCCGAATATTCCCAACAGCCCGGACCTGAATGCCTCGGCGAGGCCCTATCAGGCCCAATGGGCAGCCATCGGATGAGTGCTCCTCACTCTGAGGTTCAACTCTATAACCGTCAGACCAACGAACGGGAAGGGCCTCCGAAGATACGTGTACCTCGGATATGACAGGATTAGTATACAGATTCAAACAATCTTCAAACACGCGTACTCGGTTTCCCTGACGCCCTTGGCTATACGCGGGTGTGTCAGTGTAGATATATGGATGGATCAGTGCTCTCTTACTATTCCGCTCTCGTATCAGCAGAGCTTGAAGTTGAATTCATGTTGCGTTTGACCCATACATATCCATGTCATAACACTCAACTGCCCGCACGCCTTCTGACAGAAAATTCTACAGGCGTCTGACGCGCTGTCGGTTCCGGCTGCAGAGGCCTGAAGGTGGATATTCAGGCGGCCTTCCAGAATGGCCGGCCTCCCCCAAATGCCTCCCCCAAGAGCCCCAGGGAGGGCTTCGATCAGACGCCGCTAACCGTAACCCGTAACCGCTCGTTTGGTACGGCCGGCAATGTACCTGCTAGCAAGTCGTAAATTTCACCAACTGGTGTCGATGTCACGCAGAATTCTTCCACCTCAAGCACCCCAACCGTCCACAACGTCAACTTCATAATTCGCCCCGACCGCCGACCACCAGCTTCTTCGACACATCGCGCACCATCCGCCCTCACCTGCCAGCTACCTGCATTCCGTACTCTTTCTGTCTCGAGTCGAATATCATCGCCGTCCCGCGACCGCCGCTTCGAAACCCCTCCATCGCCGTTTCTCATCGCCATCTTTTTCCTTGGGCCCTCTCCTCCTCTCGCTCCCTCCCGCCTCGCACACTTACAATTTTTCCCTTCCTCTCTTGTCTCCTCCCCACGTTCCGAGAAGCGCGCATCGAACAGAATAGCATCCTCACCAACGACGCCGACGCATTCAGCAAACACACGCCCTCCGATCTCCGTCCGACCCTCGAAAATCCTTTCCCGAGCGAGGCGTCCCTCTACTCCCCGCATCCCAAGCACCGAGCAACCACCAAGACGCAACCCCCGAAACAAGGCTTAATGGAGAATCTATGGACTCGCCGAACCAAGTATGACTTGCTCCCATGCGTCGCCTCTATAGCGCAACCTCGTGTGACTGACTTTCCGTTGCCTAGCTCGTCGAAGCTCTCCCTCACTACGCCTTCCAATGGGGCAAGCGGCTTGGGGGGAGGTGATCCCGGCTCCCGCAGTGCCACGGTCAAGTCGTCGCATGGCAAATCGAATCCCTTCAACAGCACCCCCGGGAGCGCGCTGATGTCTCCGACGGGGGGAGCGTCTAGCGCCTTTGGTCTGGGGTCGGGGGCTTTCGCATCCTTTGGCTCGTTTGGGTCTGCCAAAACACCAAAGTCGGGCGGGAACCCCTTTGAGACCGCCATGGGCTCCGCCGTCGCCAAGCAGACCGCTTCCAAGGACGCGGCGAAGCCCGTAGCCAGACCGCCCAACATGGCGCCCATTTCCGAGTCCAAGGCCACGGGGCCGCCGCCCGGAGCCGCCCAGAGACACCTGCTGAAAGACGCATGGTCGTTCTGGTACAGACCCCCGATCTCGAAGGCGCACGGCTTCATCGAATACGAGAATACACTGCACGGCATCGCTACGGTGCGGTCGGCGGAGGAGTTTTGGCAGGTCTATTCCCACCTCAAGCGGCCGTCAAGCCTGCCCGTCGTGTCCGACTACCACCTGTTCAAGAAGGACATTCGGCCAATATGGGAGGATGAGGTCAATCGGAAGGGGGGCAAGTGGGTTGTTCGCCTCAAGAAGGGCGTAGCGGATCGGTACTGGGAGGACCTGCTGCTTTCTCTGATTGGCGATCAGTTCGGCGATGCCGGAGAGGACGTGTGTGGTGCCGTCCTGAGCATGCGCAACGGCGAGGATATCTTGAGCATCTGGACCCGAACTGACGGCGGTCGCGTGCTCAAGATTCGGTATGTCTTAGCCTCAATCCTGAATCACTGCTTTGACCTATCTAGCCGACTAACTTGTCGTTTGCCACCTTAGCGAAATTATGAAGCAGGTCCTCAACTTCCCGGCCAACACCCGCCTCGAGTTCAAGTCGCACGATTCCAGCATCCAGCAACGAACCGCAATCGACGAACAACGCCGTGAAAAGGCCAGTCAACACCACAACGAGAAGCGTCACACAACCAATGTTTCGAAGCAGCAGAACTACGAATAATCAAGGGGGACAAAGTTGGAATCATCAAGGTCCGCACAAGCCTTGTCCTCTTACCGCCATAATGTGCCCCTGTTTCGTCCTCGTTTATCAGCTATGATGGAAGTTTTTCCTCCCATTTCCCCCTTGTACACTACCGGGCAAGAGCGCTTGGGTATGTTTGCAGAACCCGTGGTTTTGTCCTTTCAGTTTTCGTCCTCAAGTTTTTTGGAGTTTCTGTCTTTTTATCTGATGTTCCGTAAGTTCCTCTGGTTCTTCCAGTCTATTTCTTTGGTTGGACGGTTGCGGACTAGGTAGTTTCTCGTTGCGGACGAGTGCCTGGACGCGGATGTTGGGGAAAAAATTCTTACTTGGGATGTACAACTGGGAGACAAACTGATCTATTATTATTTTTCCCCTCTTTTTCTTTTGCTCGACCTGGAATATGGTGGGCGGAAAGGGGGAGGGGACGGGTTTCGCGATTTCATTGTTACTTCATGTTACGTGGATAATGTATTATAGCTTGATGGTTTGTTAACGGCAAAGGCACATTCTGGCGGCGGAAGGGGTGCCTAACGAAACAGAAAAAAAATAATAAAAAGCACAAAAAAAATAGAGACAAGAAGGGCAATAAAATGAGGATGGCTGCTCTTGCGCCTGGCTTATGTTGAGCCCGCGAGTATGTCATTTCCTGTTGAAATCAACCGCTCTCGCGCCTTGGGGGCTACTCCCTCTCTCTCTCTCCGAGTTTGATATACGACGCCCAGCATTCTATGGGCGGGATTATATGGTGTGGTGTTATACATTGTACATATTCTATCCCTTGTCTAACCTATGCTGCCCCCTTTCCCTTGCCAGCTTTGCTGCTGCCGGGCACTCTTCTCCTCTCCCAGATCTGCAGATACGTCTCGCCGAGGTAGAGCAGCTCGCTCTGCACCTTGTCGACAAACAGGTCCTGGCAGACGACCCACTCGTCGGTGGCCTTGTTCTTGAGCTGGACCTTCCACGTCTTCTTCTCCTCGCCGCTGTCCGCGACGTCGTCCCTCTTGCGGACCGCCTCGTGGGGAGCCGCGGGGAGAAGGTCCTGCTCGACCTCTCCTTGTAGTAGGGCGTCCACGGGGACTCGTGGTAGGAGTCGTTCATGCTGCCGTTCGCGCGCGTCCTCGTGGTGCGCGTCGCGTTCGCGATGGCGGACGACGTGGGCGACGGCGGGAAGGAGTACGAGGTACAGTTCGCGAAGAGCGTCTTGTTCAAGCAGCGGCTCGCGTTGGGCTGGTAACAGTGGAAACTGCGGTCCTTGGAGCTGCAGAGCGGGATGCAGCTCGGGTTGGGGTCGCTCACCGGGCAGCCGCTCGGCTATACCATGCTGGAGCAGCGGTTGCAGCA